>NC_091473.1:3619243-3883830 GCF_036971445.1 Narcine bancroftii
CAATACTTCTTCGAGCCCTATTTAGCCAACGCTCCTGATGGATGCCATCATTATAGGTAAGTGAAAACCTCAGTGATCTACTTGACCTCTTTGGATGATCCTCTATACTCTAGTCTGAAGCCTTGCAGCTGCCATAACACACAATGGGCCGATTCTATGCTGCATCTTTAAATTTAAAAAAGATAAACACCTTATATTGCGTCTGGGTAGTCTTCAGTCGATGGTATTCCAATTTCAAGTAACCACTTTCTCCTTACCTATGTTCTCCTCTCTCCCAATCCACCTCTGGTCCTCTCATTTTTGTGCCCTTTCCCGTACTGTCCTTCCAACCCCTCCCCAATCACCCAATTTCATCTACACCCTCTCCTCCCCACTTATCTCCATCTGACCCACCCCCTTCTCCCGTCTGCTTCCACCTGCCTCTGCCTCCCAACTCCACTCTCTTCCTCCTCCAAGTGGCCATCGTCCTTCACCCCTCCTCGCTCCACCTTTTGGCTGCCACCCCCCACCCCCCCACACCCAACCCCCGCTGCCTCTCGTTCTTCTGGCTATATACTCTCTCTCTCTTTCTCTGCTCTCAGCCCTGATGCAGGGTCTCAACCCAAAACGAGGCCGCATCCTTTCCCCCTGCTTCACCCACCGAGTTCTTCCAGCATTTGTATTTTAATAATTGTAATAATACAGAACGATGGAGAGCCTTTCCGTCCATGAAACCCGAGCTGTGCACATACACCCAAATTCGTTCTTTTTTTTGCCTCAGATTCCATGCCCGCGGAAGCTGATGTTTCCGGATTATTGACATGTATTTTTACTGGGCACGAAACAACGTTTGTTTGGCTAATGATGCACGAAGTTGAAAGCATTATCTGAGGAGATTGCAGGAATTGTTAAGTATCTTCCTTTTGGCATGCACTTAGCTGATAGCCAATGCGTTTCAAGAGCACTTGATTCTGGTAAGCTGCTTTCGCAAAGAAGTCGTCGCTTCACCGAAGGTTTTCCCTCTCCCGCCCCATCGATCGTTTTGTTAACCCCTGTTGAAATAAAAACTCTGGTCATTAATTGATTGAGCTAAACAGTGCTGATGATTTGTAGCTGAAAGCCCTCATAGAAAAATTAGGCTGCATGGTAATCACTCCAAGGCCAGCCTGTTCGTAAAACAATTGCTTATCAACACATTATCTCAACTTTAAACAGAGGAAACAGCGGTAGAGCTGGAGTTTTCGCGGGCGGTGAGACGTGCTGCTTAATGTTCAGGGATTTGCCTACTGGCGAACACAAGGTGCTTCAACAAGGCAGCCAAAAATTACGTTTAGTTAAAGGAAATCGAGATCAGATGGTCTTATTCTGAAGATGGAAGTGATCTGATCCCAGTTGCAGTTAATGGAACAAATGAAGTGATGGGATTATTGTTAAGCCCCAAGAATGAGATAATCCTGCCATTTTCAGTGGTTCTCAATCTTTTTCTTTCCACTCATATCCCACCTTAAGTCATCCCTATGCCATCGGTGCTCTGTGATCAGTAAGGGATGGCTTAAGGTGGGATGTGAGCGGGAAGGGAAGCTTGAGAATCACTGCTCTAGTCCCAATGGTTACTGAAATATTTTGCTTGAGACAAATTGTCATTGACCCATTTCCTTTGGAGTTATGAAACTGTGCACATAACGAGTCAATGAGGTATGATTAAAACAGTGGTTTTCAAACATTTTCTTTCCACCCACCTCATTGGCCCATTATGTGCACAGTTTCATAACTCCAAAGGAAATGGGTCAATGACAATTTGTCTCAAGCAAAATATTTCAGTAACCATTGGGACTAGAGCAGTGATTCTCAACCTTCCCTTCCCGCTCACATCCCACCTTAAGCCATCCCTTACTGATCACAGAGCACCGATGGCATAGGGATGACTTAAGGTGGTATATGAGTGGAAAGAAAAAGATTGAGATCCACAGTAATCTAAATCATTAGTATGAGTGCATTTATGAATTCTGGTTGCCATAGTGCAGGAAGGATGAAAAGGTACTGAAAAGAGCAGCCCAATTGGCTGAAGAGAATATGCAAAGCAGTGATGCGCATCAAGTATATTCATGCTGGAACAGACTGGGTTAAAATGGGCGTCTTTTAAGATTCTCAAGGGGCTACACAATGCAAAATCTACTTGAAAATTTGGACTCAGGAGATCTGGCCTGAGGCTGAAAGCGAGATGAAGACGTGCAAATGGAAAGCAGCAATATTTAAATAAATGAATGATAAATCAGTGAAATATGCTTCCCGTGGTGATGGTCGTAGCAGTTAGTGAGGCATCATGTAGAATAGGCTGATTTCATTCGGGAAACAGTAATCTAGGACACATTAATGAGCCATTTCGTGCCAGGCATGTTGTGATGTATATTTGAGAAGGGCAAATGTCAATTGAGCATTTCATCCCAAAAGTCCATCTCTTTGATTATTTAGCATTCGCTCTCATACTGCACTGAGACTCTGGCTTCATGTCCTCAAGCCCTGAACTGAATCAACAAGATTGAAAGCGTGCAGAGAATATCTACAAGGATGTGGTCGGGACTTAAGGAACAGAGTTACAGGAAAAGGTTAAACAGGCTAGGACTTTATTCCCTGGAGCGTCAGACAATGAGGGGAGATTTGATAGATACATACACAATTATGAAGGGTATAGACAGCATCGAGTCCACGCTGCTGAAGATCCAGCTGCGCTGGGTGGGTCACGTCTCCAGAATGGAGGACCATCGCCTTCCCAAGATCGTGTTATATGGCGAGCTCTCCACTGGCCACCGTGACAGAGGTGCACCAAAGAAAAGGTACAAGGATTGCCTAAAGAAATCTCTTGGTGCCTGCCACATTGACCACCGCCAGTGGCTGATATCGCCTCAAACCGTGCATCTTGGCACCTCACAGTTTGGCGAGCAGCAACCTCCTTTGAAGAAGACCGCAGAGCCCACCTCACTGACAAAAGGCAAAGGAGGAAAAACCCAACACCCAACCCCAACCAACCAATTTTCCCCTGCAACCGCTGCAACCGTGTCTGCCTGTCCCGCATCAGACTTGTCAGCCACAAACGAGCCTGCAGCTGACGTGGACATTTACCCCCTCCATAAATCTTCGTCCGCGAAGCCAAGCCAAAGAAGAAAGATAGAATAGATACAAGCGGGCTTTTCCACTGAGGTAGCGCGAGACCAGAATGAGAGGACAAGAGTCAAGAGATGTTGAAACGGAACATTAGGAGTAGTTGGGACTTCTTCACACAGTTGGGGTTGGGTGTTGGGTTTTTCCTCCTTTGTCTTTTGTCAGTGAGGTGAGAGTATGCAACCAGCTGAGGTGAGAGTATGCAACCAGCTGCCAGCTGAGATGGTGAATGCGGGCTCCATTTTGTTATTTAAGAAACATTCGGATAGGGACATGGATGTGAGCGGTATGGAAGTCTATAAGACTAGGCAGCGTGGACTAGATGGGTAAAGAGTCTGTTTTTGTGATGTAGTAATCTGTGGTTCTGTGTAGTCTGTGGAGAGTATTCTGGCTGGTATGGAGGTGTCAACTCTCAGGAAAAAATAAACTCCAGAGGGTTGTTAACTCAGCCTGTGCCATCACGGGCACCAGACTTCACTCTATCGAGGGCATCTACATGAGGCAGTGTCTTAAAAAACAGCCTCTATTCTCAAGGACCCCCACCACCCAGGCCATGCCCTTTTCACTCTGCTACCATCGGGGAAAAGGTATAAGGGCCTAAAGATGAGCTCTCAGTGTCACAAGGGCAGCTTCTTCCCCGCTGCCATCAGATTCCCGAATGATCACTGAACCAAAGGCACTGCCCCACTTGGTGTGAACTATTATTTTTTATAGTAATGTTGCAAGATGGTTTATAATATGAACGTTTAGACTATGAAGCTGCCGCTAAAACACAAAATTTCATGACTTGTTCATGACAATAAATCCTGATCCTGATTCTGATTCTGTTCAGGTGGATTTCAACAACCTACAACATGATCCACAAAAATGTGATCTTTTTCTCATCTCCTCTTAACTGGTAACTCAATGAAGAGATTAATTTTTTTTTCTCACTGTTGTTTGCATTTATGTGGTGATTTCTTCAGGAGATAAAAACATATTGAGATTTCTTGATTTGGTCAATCAATGCAAGCATCTTTATTCCTCTGCTGGGATGAAAGTGGTAGTACAGTGGTTAAGGGAGATGAGGAATCAATGATCTGGATGGGTGGTAGATGAGATATAATTATGAGTTCCAATGCTACCTAGATGGTAAAGGAATTCAATGTAATATGGAGTTTAAATGCGGGCCTCAGCACTGACGCCTATTAAACGACTGTACTGGTGTTTTAAGTAAGATCAGATCCTCATGTCCTTCAGGGATGTGCGTGTACATGGCGGAACCTCTAGGTCTGAGTTCACCAGGAAAGTCTGAGGACTTTGCAGTGCAGCACGCAAACGTGTTGGAGGAACTCAGCAGGTCACGCAGCATCCGTAGAGTGAAGGCTGACCAATGTTTCGGGCCTGAGCCCTTCAGGAAGGGATGAGCTAAAAGCAGGCAGGCAGGCATCTGAGTTTAAATAAAAAGGAGGAGAAGAGAGGAAGGAGGAAGGGGAAAAGGGAAGAGTGTAGGCCAACTGGCTAGAGGTCACAGGTGTATATGGATGGGAGGGTAAGAAGAGAAGAAAGCTGATGTGACAGGCGTGGCAGGTTAAGAATAGTTTCTTTCCAACAAGATATGAAGCTCCCGAACCTCCCTTGTCATAGTAACCAGGTATGGTTTTCAGACTGCTGTCGATAATTTTCACATTTACCTTACAGAGTGACCGTTCACACAGGAAAAATGCTTACACTGCATACCTGAGTCGCAGTAGCTCCGAAGGCTTGACGTCGGCCGTGAGGTAGGCCCGGCATGCGACGTACCACATCACTGTGTTGACATCGGCAGTGACGTCATTCATGCACGTCCAAAGAAGCCTCCAGACAGAGGAGCAAAATGGGTCTCCATCTGCAGACCATGTCAACGAAAGCAGTGACTCTGTTCAGCATCATGCTTCTCACGCGTGCCTTTTCATGATGTATAGATGGAATCAGAACATGGGCGAGGAACAAATAAGGGAGCAGTTGTGTGAGAAAGCGGGTGGAGACTGTAAGCGCTGCCAACAGAGATGCTTCCTTTTAGTGAGTCATTTTGCACTAATGTCGCAGAGAACAGCGTGGAGGAAGGAGAGAGATAGTGGGCCCAGGTTCTGGTACAATGTCCCAAACAATTTGAATGAAGGTGAGTGGAGGGCTCATTTCTGTATGTCTCGGGAGACCTTTGACTTTGTTTTGGGACTCATTGAGCTAGATCTCGGGTGCAAGACCATGAACTGGCAGCTACCTCTGGCTCCTGAGCTTAGACTTGCCGTTCCTTTGTGGTGGTATACTACACCATGAGAATATCGATCCACGTCCTGTGTTTTTGGTATTGGTGTGGCCACTGTCTGGGTGCTGGTGTGCCAAGTAACTCGAGCACTTGGCAGGGCACCATTGAAACGTTTTGTTCATCTGCCAACTGGCGCTCAATTCCAGGAGACAATCGATGCATTTGCAGTAGGTGGGAGGGGATATCCAATGTGTGATGGTACACATATACCCATCAGAGCCCCCCAGTGATGACCCAATTGCCTACTGCAATAGGAAAGGAAGGCACTCAATTGTTTTTCAGGCAGTTGCAGATCCACAACTACTGGTAAGAATCATGTTTTGAGTTGCGTTTTACAAATGACTTGTGAAATATTTGTCTTTCTGAACCCAGATTTCTGTTTCTTCTAGCTTCATGGATGTGTATACAGGGTGGCCTGGGATGCCCATGATGCTCGCGTTTTAGCCCTCTACTTAAAGGCTGAGGAGCAGGGAGGTTACCTCTACCCATGGGAAGTTCCCCCACTGTCCTGTCATTGAAATGTCATTCTCATAAGGTGCTTAAACATGTTCCTTTTTATGTCAATAGAAATCTACGATTGTTAACAGAGTGGAGATACCTGTGCATCTAGTCAGAGACCCAGGTTACCTGCTCAGTAAGTGGCTGATGAAGGGGTTCAGCAACCATGACGCATTCATTCATCTCCAGCGTAATATCAAAAGGACTTGCCAGAACTCTTGCCAAGTCACTTTTGTTTGTACTGTGAATATTTATATAACCATATCTTCTTTGGCTTGGCTTCGTGGATGAAGATTTATGGAGGGGGAGAGTCCACGTCAGCTGCAGGCTGGTTTGTGGCTGACAAGTCCGATGCGTGACAGGCAGACACGGTTGCAGCGATTGCAAGGGAAAATTGGTTGGTTGGGGTTGGGTGTTGGGTTTTTCCTCCTTTGTCTTTTGTCAGTGAGGTGGGCTCTGCGGTCTTCTTCAAAGGAGGTTGCTGCCCGCCGAACTGTGAGGTGCCAAGATGCACGGTTTGAGGCGATATCAGCCCACTGGCGGTGGTCAATGTGGCAGGCACCAAGAGATTTCTTTAGGCAGTCCTTGTATCTCTTCTTTGGTGCACCTCTGTCTCGGTGGCCAGTGGAGAGCTCGCCATATAACACGATCTTGGGAAGGCGATGGTCCTCCATTCTGGAGACGTGACCTACCCAGCGCAGTTTGATCTTCAGCAGCGTGGATTTGATGCTGTCGGCCTCTGCCATCTCGAGTACTTCGATGTTGGAGATGAAGTCGCTCCAATGAATGTTGAGGATGGAGCGGAGACAACGCTGGTGGAAGCGAGCCGTAGGTGATGCTGGTAGAGGACCCATGATTCGGAGACGAACAGGAGTGTGGGTATGACAACGGCTCTGTATACGCTAATCTTTGTGAGGTTTTTCAGTTGGTTGTTTTTCCAGACTCTTTTGTGTAGTCTTCCAAAGGCGTTATTTGCCTTGGCGAGTCTGTTGTCTATCTTGTTGTCGATCCTTGCATCCGATGAAATGGTGCAGCCGAGATAGGTAAACTGGTTGACTGTTTTGAGTTTTGTGAGCCCGATGGAGATGTGGGGGGGCTGGTAGTCATGGTGGGGAGCTGGCTGATGGAGGACCTCAGTTTTCTTCAGGCTGACTTCCAGGCCAAACATTTTGGCAGTTTCCGCAAAACAGGATGTCAAGCGCTGAAGAGCTGGCTCTGAATGGGCAACTAAAGCGGCATTGTCTGCAAAGAGTACTTCACGGAAAAGTTGCTCTTGTGTCTTGGTGTGAGCTTGCAGGCGCCTCAGATTGAAGAGACTGCCATCTGTGCCGTACCGGATGTAAACAGCGTCTTCATTGTTGAGGTTTTTCATGGCCATGAAAGACCTGAACCATATAACCACATAACAATTACAGCACAGAAACAGGTCATCGCGGCCCTTCGAGTCCACACTGAACCAAGTACTCTCCTCTAGTCCCACCTACCTGCATCTTGCCCATAAGCCTCCATTCCCCTCCCAACCATATACCTATCCAATTTTTATTTAAATGACAAAATGGACCCTGCCGCCACTACTTCTTCTGGAAGCTCATTCCACACAGCCACCACTCTTTGAGTAAAGAAGTTCCCCCTCATGTTACTTCTAAACTCTTAACTCTTCACTCATTGCCTCTTGTTTCAATAGGGGCAGTTCATGTCAGGCCTCCACCTTGAGATCAGCTACGGAGTGGATGGAAAAATGGGAACTTACCTTTCAGACAGCAACTCTAAAAAGCTGCTCCAGTGTCCCATTCGTATCCAGAGGTGCCTCGTAGCACCCTCCGAATCCGACGGAGCTGGGGCGATTGGTGGCATGGTGCCACCCATCATAAGTACATGGCAGAACAATAGTCATCTTTCCTACCCATAATTCCCCACATAGCTGAAACCGCTGCATGGGGGATTTTTGGTAGGGAAGACAGCCCTTGCTCTGCCACATTTTGAGCTTCAGAGAGTGGCCCCAAAGGCTGAAGTGGTATGGTGTTGCTGTCCCAGCCCGTACTGGCTGCCCCCTGATGGCTCCCGCTGCCCCACCAGTCCCTGCTGTCCCTACTGCCCTGACGGTCCCCACTGACAGCTCCCCCTGCCCCTGCTGCCAGCCCCCCTCCGACCCTGATTTGGAGGGAGAGGGGTGAGTGGGGAGACGGGTCGCGGGCTGACAGCATCATCAGCCCACCCCTAAACAGCCGCTTAGCGTGGCTGTTCATTCAGATTGATCGGCGGAGGACTGCACTGCTGAGATCATCACTCTCGGAGAGGGGTTGGAATATACGACTCGGACACCGACTTCGCACACTCAGAAAGGTAGGTGATTGTGCGTTTTGGCAGAATTTCTCCACCTTTACATCTCAACTTTTGGGTGATCTGAAATTGCCTAATCTTTCCTACCCTAAAGGGAAAAAGCCTCTCTTAACCACATCAACTCTATCTAACCCCCTCATAATCTTAAATACCTCTATCAAATCCCCCCTCAACCTTCTACGCTCCAAGCAATAATCTGCTCAATCTTCCTTTCTAATCTCGATTCTGAAACCCAGGTGACATTTTCCCAAATCTCTCCACTCCCTCTACTCGTTGATATCCTTGTCTCAACTGAGACAAACAAAATGCAATAAAGCCACAGATAAATATATCTATTTATCTGTGGCTTTATTGCATTTTGTTTGTCTCAGTTGATTTGGAGATTTTATTTTAACAAGGCCTCTGTTCAGCTGCAGTATGTGTCCATCGTGCAACTCATTATGGTAACACTGGCCTCACAGCGTTGTAGATAACTTTTAGCTGTTTTCTGTACAGGGACAGTTAGGGAACACAATAGAGAGTGTGGTTGGAGTTCTGTAATGAGTCACACCTTTAGATGATGGAGTTGATTTCCCATGCAGCAGCAATCTGTGATGGATTTTTGTTTTCCTCACGTGAGTCGATGACAGAGGATCTTAGCCGTTCCACCCAAGAATTTTCACAAACAATAAACTAAGTAAAATACTCTAATTTTATTTAACAATGAAAATGTTAGCTCTTACTCTGAAGAAATTAGACTCCAAACATAAAAACTCCTTCAGGTGTAAAAAAAAGTCTGTTGAAATTCGTTATAACCACATTTAACCATAATACAGTTTACAGCACGGAAACAGGTCATATTCGCCCCTCGAGTCCGTGCCGGTTCACTTGAACAACTCCACTAGTTCCCCCCTCCCTCTCTCCACCCATATCCCTACAACTCCCTCATATCCACGTTCACATCCAACCTTAAATGACAGAAGGGACCCTGCCACAACTATCTCCTCTGGAAGATCATTCCATTCTGCCACCGCTCTCTGAGTGAAGAAGCATCCTCTAACATTTTTCCTACAGTTTTTCCCCCTTACCCTTAATTTATGCCCTTTTGTTCCAACCTCCCCTGCCCTCAAGGGAAAGAGACTACTCATATCTAGTCTATCTATTCCCTTCATAATTTTAAATAACTCTATCAAATCCCCTCTCATCCCCTCTCTACGTTCCAATGAATAAAGTCCTGGTCTCCTTAATCCTTCTCTGTACTCTAGATGTTGTAAGCCAGGCAACATCCTTGTAAGTCTTCTCTGCATGCTCTCCACCTTATCTATATCCTTCCTATAATTTGGAGACCAGAAATGAACACAATACTCCAAACCAGGCCTCACCAATGCCTTAAAGAGTCGCAGCATCACTTCCCAGCTCCTATACTCTATACCATGATTTATGAAGGCCAGCATACCATACACCTTCTTAACCACCCTCTCCACCTTCAAGGAACTCTGTACCGTAACTCCAAGATCCCTCTGTTCTTCTGCATTCCTCAATGCCCTTGCCTTAACTGCATATGTTCTATTTTGGTTATTTTTTCCGAAATGCAGCACCTCGCACTTGACTACATTAAATTCCATCTGCCATCTTTCAGCCTACTTTTCCAAACAAACCAAATCCTTCTGTAATCCAAGAAAATCTTCCTCACTATCCACCACTCCCCCTATTTTCGTATCGTCTGCAATATCTTAAGATTTAATATGTTCAGTGGTTTCATGGGTGTCAGGAGCTTTGTTGGGCGGTGGCCAAGTTCTGGGCGAGAGTTGGCGGTCGGGCATCGGAAGCCCGGATGAACAGGCGGCTGGAGTGTTGGGAGCTCGGATGGGTGGGAGGCCAGGGCCAAAACTAAGGGGATCAACTTTTATGTGCGATATATAGAAAATAACAGATTTTTAGGCTAAAAATTGGATGTCGGGAAGGGGGCATGGGGTCGATTTTTTTCACAGTATCAACTGTTGTACACGTATATACAGTGGAAGCATTTTTTGAAAACACTGTCATAATCTTGAGGAATGTTTCAAAATGCACAAGGCCAACACAGCTGCCATTTTACACACTGTTAAAATTCTCCAGACATCAGTGAGATGAAGGGACGATCTTTGCCAATTGAATGTTCAATTTAACATCCACAATGCAGCACTTTGCCACGAAGTTAAAGAAGAAAGTCTGCAGATGCTGGAGTAAATTCCTGACAATGCTAATACTAGTACAGTAAAATCCCCAGGATCCAGCACCGACTGGGATTGCAGATGCCAGATATGTGAATTTTGCGGATGCTTGAGACACACTCACAATGCCCAACAGCATGAAGAATAAACAGTTAAAAAGACAAAAGACAGTGCAAACTATAAAGTTATTTGAAAAAAAAATCAGTATTGTCCTTAATTATACAAATCAGATCATTCCCATAACTTACAAAATTTAAATACGAAGCCCGGTCGCTGGCACTGTAACTGGTGTTGCACTAACCACTACGCTAACCGTGTCGCCATCATAATTAAACCCCCCCCCCCTCCTCCAAGTTGACAGATAAAGCCTTACTAATATACTTTAATACTAATAAAGACTCTTACTAGGCCGGGGCGCTCCGCTTGGCCTAATGCTTGCTCCCACCTTCACCAAGGGCTTGTGTGTTGCTTTGGGGAAAAGTGACTTTTATAATTTTAAACTCTCATTTAAATTTTTATTTATTTTAATTTTTTAAATGTATTTATTTCCTCGATTTTTTTTTGTTGGTTGCTTGAATTCCAGACACTGGGGATTTCTCTACACTACACCAAATACCAACACCTGATGAAGGGCCCAGGTTTGAATCACTGGTTACCCTTTAATCTGCTGAGTTTCTGCAGGTGACCTTGATGTGCAGCCTCCCCTCAGTCTGTCACCAGAGCATGACTCAAGGCAGAGTTAGCTGCCTTAATCTTTGAATTTCGGAGTAAGAATCATCAAACCACTCTACTGGTAACCCAGCTGCTTCAGTTCAGTGCACTTTTTTTTGAATGGTTGAATGCGACTAATTTATCCAACCTATAAGAACAGAGTGTAAATTTTATTGGTAGTGAGAAACATATTGGATAAATCCACAGAATGCAAACTTCAGCTGAAGCCAGCAGCACAATGGGGCATTAATTCAATTTGGTGATGGTAAATGACGCCATGTTCCAATAAAGCCATATTGCCTTGGGATTCAGGGACCCTAAATTAGCCGACCAATTACTCAGCCACGTTAAAGTTGCTGCAGCTGCAGTTTATGATTTAAGGCGTGTTGGTTAATCATTTTAAGGAGATTATTGCTTTTACTGTCTCTCTGCTCAGTTCGCGTGGAAAAAAATTTGGAGTATATTAGATCCCAGGGAGTGATTCCAAGCCATTTATCTTGTACAAGGGGAGAAATTTTAACCCCCACTTGTTCAGCAGAAAATTGGTGGAATGAAATGGAGAGTGTCTTCATTGTTCTTTGACAGCAATGATTTTCAAACTTTTTCTTTCCACTTACGTATCACCTGAAGTGCTGTGGGTACTCAGTGATTATCCCTCATGGCTATTCCTTGAGGTCGAGGATGATGGTCTTCATTCCGTTGACCCACAGGGTGAAAACGTCTGTGCATGTATTTGTTTATAATGTACTTGATGTTGCACTCCAAGAGGCACACGATACTTCACAAATAAACCAACTAATTCCAGTGGCCTGGAAACCCCAACGATTGGAGCTGATGGATTTGTTGCAGTCTTTGTCTGCCTTCACGGCCATTGAGTTCAGAGTCACTTCATCCACCTGTTCCACCATGGAGGACTTGGATCGTTCTTTGTCAGGGACCTCCCCCTCGATCTTATCACCATGGGTGACCCCACCAGGAGCACAGCTCCAGACAGCACCGCTCTTGGGATCTCAGAACCACACAAGCTTCTCCACCACAACAAGGTGACAATCCTCGTAGAAGATTCTGATTACTTAAGGTGGGATGTGAGTGGAAAGAAAAAATTTGAAAACCACATACCTAATTGACTCGTCATGTGCACGGTTTCATAACTCCAAAGGAAATGGGCCAATGACAATTTTTCACAAGCAAAATATTTCAGTAACAATTGGGTCGAGAGCAGTGATTCTCAACCTTCCCTTCCCACTCACATCCCACCTTAAGCAATCCCTTACTAATCACAGAGCACCGATGGCGTAGGGATGACTTAAGGTGGTACATGAGTGGAAAGAAAAAGATTGAGAACCACAGTTCTAGATCATGCTTTTGATGGCTTGGAGGAATGTTCACAATCAGAGAGCACTTCATCGCTCAAATCTAGAGGCCAAGGTAGAAATGCGACCACTCCCAATGCAACGTTTGATACCGCCAGGAAGTTGTGTTACCATAATGACGTAGGAACTTCAAGCAAGGATGCTTACAGCAAGGAACATACTGGGCATGGTACTTCCATCCACCATGTACACACTATAATATCAGCATTTCTTCCATTCACTTGACTTGCTTGGTGATGAGAGAATTTATTGTCATATTCCTAAGTATAATAAATGTAATGAAATATTTACTGCAGCCACACAGTTACGTAGGACGTACTAACAAGCAATAAGTATGCATTAAATTAACACAATGCGCCATCAGAGAACAGAAGATAATTTTTTTTTAAACAGCAGAAGCTCCTGTTATAGTGTACCGTGGAGAGCATCCTGACTGGTTGCATCACGGTCTGGTACAGAGATGCCAATGCACAGGACAAGAAAAAAAATTACAGAGTGTTTATGAACTCAGCCACCGCCTTGAGAGGGATCAGTCTCCTTCAAAGACATCGGCAAAAGGCGCTGTCTTAAGAAAGCAGCCTCTATGCTCAAAGATCCTCAAAGATCCTCATCACCCAGGCCAAGCCCTCTTCACTCTGCTACCTTGAAGGAAAAGGTACAGGAGCCCTCACCTGCACAAGGACAGCTGCCATTAGATTTCTGAATGGACGATAAACCACTTGCACTAACTTATTTATTTTAAATGTAATTTTATTGCAATGTTTGCATTGTAATGCCGCTACTTAAGCATGATTTTTGACGCGCTATCAATAACTCGTAAGACAGGAGAAGAAACATCTTGTGCTGTGACCCAAGCTTTCTGGGGAGGGGTTGTGGCGTTGGAGCCTTTATACAGGGTCAAGAGGGAGGAGCTATGGGTCCAGTCACAGACTAGGATGGAGCCAGATAAACGAGTGTACAGCAGTTCACCACGGTGTCCATGACAATAAATTCTGATTTTATCTTCAATGTTCAAGAGATCAGTGCCTGCCAACCATTACATGATTATTAAAAAACACTATCAAGGGTTCTACTTGCTGCAAATACTAATACATCACTCCTGCTATCGGGATATTTTTCGTGCCCAGCAGCAACAAGAAGACAAGGAGTTGTCCCCGATGAGGTTGAATATATCCAAGGCGCATTATCAGAATGTATGAAGATTTAAATATGAAGGGAATCCAGGGAAAGTTGGGGGTGACATAAAATATCAATCATCTCGTTAAATGGTGAAAGAGGACCTCGTATTTTTAACAACAGTGTTGCCAGATCTTCCTTGGTAACCTATACGATGCATCTCCCAAGGCCGTGAATTGACTTTGCTTTCTTCATACCTCACTGAAGAACAATGCATCATGAACTGTACACATCAGAAAGGCTGCTACCCCTCTTGGCCATCTGTCTAATCGAGCCTGGACTGATGCTGCTCACACTTTACTTGTGAATCTGCAGGGGTCATCATCTGCATCCAGTGCTCCTGTCATGGCCTGCTGTACATCGGAGAGATTGGATGCAGACTGGAGACTGCCTCTGCCTCTTTGAGCACCTTTGCCCTGCGTCTTCTGCAATATCAGGGATCTTCCAGTTCAATTCCCTCCCCCAATTCCAAGCCAGCACGTCTGTCCATGGTCCCAGGCACTGGCCAACAAATTGGAGCAACAGCACCTCATATTCCTCCTGGGCATCCTCCAACGAGATGGCATTAACATTGACTTCTCCATTTTCCATTAGTCTCCCTCCCCCGAATCTTTCTCATCATTCTCAGAAAATAAACCATGACGTAAATTTGCTTTACAATGATAAGTTGGTGATTGTTTTATCTGATACTTGGAGAGTTGTAAAGCTTGTCATCAGATTTCTGTACTTTGACATCATGTCTGAAGTTGAAAACATTCTTTTCAATCTTAGAGTGAAGTGTTTTGAAAGGCTGGTGATGAAACACGTCATCTCCTGTTTGGGTGGTGACATGGATCCATTCCAGTTCGCCTATTAAAGCAACAGGTCTACAGCGGATGCCATCTATATACAAAGCCCTGGAACACCTGGACAGTAAAGATCCATTCATCAGGATGTTCTCTATTGATTCAGTTTGGCATTTAACAGCATCAATCCCTCAAAACTGATCAGCAAACTCGAAGAACTGCAAGTCAACACCCCACTGTGTAATTGGATCCTGGATTTCCTCACCTCCAGACCACAATCAGTGAGGATTGGTAGGAATATATCCTCCACAATCTCCATCAGTACCAGAGCGACACAGGGTTGGGTTCTTAGCCCCCCTGCTCTACTCACTTTACACCTACGACTGTGTGGATCGGTACGACAACATCCACAAATTTGCTGACGATACCATGGAAGTGAGATACATCAAGATAGCTCTAGCCGTAGCAAAAAAATGTATTATGTCAACCTGGAAATTGGAAGATAATTTGAAAATACAACAATGGTATATAGAAATGAATAAATGTATTCCATTAGAAAAAATAACATATAGTTTAAGAAATAATATTGAAATATTTGAACAAATATGGGAGCCTTACATGAAACACAATAGAGAAAACCTACCGGGGACATTCACTACCTAAATTAACAAAAGGAGAAGGAAATGAAAAGAATTGACTCAGTGGAATTTCTTGTTTATTTTTATTGAATGACAACATTGTTTGACTGGTTTAATGTATCCTAGATTTTGTACTTTAAATGGACGGGGGGGGGGGGGAGGTAGGGAGGGTGGGATGGGAGGAGGGGGGGGGAGAAAATGGCACTGTATATATTTGAAAAGGAAAAAGTATGTATCATGGTCAATGTGGTTTATGGTGTGAAAAATAAAAAATTTTAAAAAAAAATACAAAAAAAAGAAAGAAAAGAGCAGACAGGAGGGAGATTGAAAACTTGACTGAATGGTGATGCAACAGCAACCTCGCACTCAATGTCACCAAAACTAAGGAGCTGATTGTTGACTTCAGGAAGGGAAAGCGAGAGGTTTACAATCCAGTCATCATTGAGGGATCAGAGAGGGTGAGAAAATTTAAGTTCTTGGGAGTCACTACCTCGAAGGATCTTTCCTGGACCCAACACACTAATGGCAACGTAAAGAAAGCACGTCAGCACCTCTCCTTCCTCTGGATTTTTCAGAGGTTTGGTATGACAGCAGAAACCCTAGCAAATTTCTACAGAGGTGTGGTAGAAAGTGTGCTGACTGGCTATATCACGATCTGGTGTGGGGACACCAAAAGGTAGTGGACACAGCTCAGGACATCACAGGCAAAACTCTCCACACTAATGAGTATGTCTGAAGGGAGCGCTGCCGTCAGAGAGCAGCAGCAATCATCAAAGACCCACACCACCCAGCACATGCTCTGTTCTTGCTGCTGCCATCAGGAAAGAGGTGTAGGTGCCACAAGACTCGCACCACCAGGTTCAGGAACAGCTGCTACCCCTCCACCATCAGACTCCTCAACAACAAACTCAATCAGGGACTCATTTAAGGAGTTTTACTTGTGCACACTATGGATTTTTATCTCTTCGTATTGCACAGTCAGTTTGTTTACATCCATTATCTGTTTACAGTTGTTTATTTGATTACATGTATATGCTGTTATGGTTTCTTTTTGCATTACAATAAGTGGTAATTCTGCTGCACCCCAGGAGAAAGAATCTCAGGGTTGTATGTGAAATCTTCACAAAAAAATAACAATTTTATTATATAAAACCCTGCCTAATCTAAGGAAGAAAAAAACAAATAAAAACAAACACACACAAAAAAAAGATTGGCCAGCCAATCCTGAGAATTTATTAATTAAAATTAGTTGTCTCATCTTCACCAACAAAGAGAAAAGAAATAAAATTAAATATAGTCTGGAAGGGAAAATACCTAAGTCATGTGGAAATAATTCATAAAAGGTCGCCAAGTCTCTTCAAATTTAACAGAAGTATCAATGTATGACTCCTGACTTTCTCCGAACACAAACATGACATAATTTGAGAGAGCCACTGAGTAAAAATAAGTGGATTAGAATGTTTCCATTTCAATAAGACGGCTCTTCCAGCCAACAGTGTTAGAAAAGGCGACGATCCGAAGTGTGGAAGTGGGAACTCGGCCCCACTTCTGGAACTATCATTCCAAAAAGAGCAGTCAATGGGTTAGGTTGCAAACTGATATCCAATAGAGCTGACAAAGTCTTAAACAAATCTATCCAATACCTCTCCAACATTGGGCATGACCAAATCAGAAGCCACTTCTGATTTACATCTATCACTAATAGGACTAACATCAGACATAATACGGGCCAATTTATCTTTCAACATATAAGCCCGGAGTACCACTTTAAACTGAATCAAAGAATGACGAGCACATATTAAAGAGGTATTAACCAATCAAAAATCTTCTCCCAAGATTCCTCTGGAAAATGCCACTGAAGTTCCTCAACCCAGGCCCATTTTAACTTTATCATTAGAATTTGATTGCAATCTTAATAACATTATAAATGTTACCTATTACACTCTTATGAGAAGGGTTAACTGAAAAAAAAAGTATCAATCAAATCTAGTTGGTACAATGTTGGAAAGTTAGGCTGTAAAATATTCCGAAAATTTCTAATTTGGAAGTATCTAACAAAAGTGTGACTTAGGTCTTCTGCCTGCTCTGAACCTTTGTGTTTCCAACTGCTGCCATGACATCAACTGTATCGACTTCACCTTTCCCCTCACTCCTTCCAATCTCACCCCCTTGGAAAGCCTGGATCTCCACTCTATCCGCGCCAATCCAAACCTCACCATCAAATCCGCAGACAAGGGTGGCACTGTTGTGGCCTGGTGCACTGACCTCTATCTGGTTGAAGCCAGACAGCAGCTCTCAGACACCTCCTCTTACTTACCCCTCCAACAGGACCCCCACCAAAACTCATCAAACCACTACATCATGCACCCTCTCTGAACTCATCACTTCTAGTTTCCTCCCTGGCATGGCTTGCAACCTTATTGTTTCTCAATCCCGCACCACTTGTTTCTACCTCCTACTCAAGATTCACAAACTCATTTGACCCAGAAGTCCCATTGTATCCGCGTACTCCTGCCTCACCGATTTGGTTTCCACTTACCTTGACTCTGTTTTGTCCCCCTCCCCACCTACATCTGGGACACTTCACACACCCTCCATCACTTCAACCACTTTCAGTTCCCTGAACTCGATCGCTTCATATTTACTACCATGGGCATCTAATCGCCATATACCTCCATCCCCCATAATGAAGGCCTCAAAGCCCTTCGTTTCTTTCTGGACAATAGACCCAACTAGACCACCCCCCCTCCTTCAGCTGGCAGAACTTGTCCTCACCCTCAATAATTTCTCTTTTGTCTCATCCCATTTTCTCCAGGTTAAAGGGGTGGCCATGGTACCTGTTTTTTTTTGTTGGCTACGCGGAGAAATCCATGCGACACAGGCAAGGCCCCACAACTCTTCCTCCACTACATCACTGGCTACCTTGGTGTGCCTTATGTACCCATGATGAGCTCGTTGACTTCATTCACTTTGCTGCCAACTTCCACCCCAACCTCAAATTCACTTGGTCCATCTCTAGCAACACTCCCTTTCCTTGATCTCTGTTTCGATCTATCTCGGGAGACAAACTCTCAACAGACATCTTCTACAACCCACCTACTCCCACAGCTGCCTCGACTGCACCTCTTCCCACCCTGTCCCCTGTAAGGATTCCATTCCATTCCCTTCTCTCAATTCCTCCATCTCCATCACATCTGCACCCAAGACGAGGACTTCCATGCCAGATCATCAGAGATGCCTTCCTCCTTCAAACAATAAAGCTTTCCCTCACCATCATCCACATATCCTCCATTACCTGCACATCTCCCCTGGCTCCCTCTGCCCCCACACACGACAGGATTCCTTTTGTCCTCACCTACCACCCCACCAACCTCCGCATCCAACACATCCTCCTCTGCCTTTTCTGCCACCTACTAAGTGATCCCACCTATAGACACATATTCCCCTCTTCTCCCCTCTCTGCCTTCTGAGGGTCTGTTCCCTCCATGACTCCCTTTTCCACTCCTCCCTCACCACCATTTGGGGCCCATAACAGCCCTTCCAAGTGAAGCAACACCTCACTTGTGAATCTGTAGGGGTTACCTACTGCATCTGGTGCTCACACTGTGGTCTCCTCTACATCGGAGAGACAGGGCGTAGACTGGTAGATCGCTTGGTTGAGTACCTTGAGTTTGTCCACCGCCATAGCGTGGATCTCCCAGTGGCAACCCATTTCAATTCCCCTTCCCATTCCCTTGCCGACATGTCTGTCCATGGTGTCATGCACTGCTGGACTGAGACCACCTGCAAACTGGAGGAACAACTCATCTACCGAGGGTATCCTCAAACTGGATGGCATTAATATCGACCTCTGGCTTTCATTAAACTGTCCCCCCATCTTCGCTTCTTCCCCCGTCACATTCCCCCCAGCTCTGTCTCTCCCTTTTCCCGTCTCCTTTCGCACAAACATGATAAATTCTCACCTCTCCCCTTATCACATCCAATGACCACCTTTTGTTGATCTGGATTCCTCCCCCAGCTGGCGTTGTCTGAATTCGGAGATTTCCTGCTTCTGGCTCCTTGAAGAAGGGCTCAGGCCTGAAACATCAGTAATATATCTTTGCTTTTTATGGAAACTGGAGGACCGGCTGAGTTCCTCCAGCTTACTACAATCACAGCATCTGCAGATTTTGGTGTTTCACGTAGGTTTCTGTGCACAGATCCTGATTTCTACTGCATTGCAGGTCATCGTGGAGAATGGGATGAGAGGTGCCCTCACCTGTGGCTCCACTTATGATTTCAGAAAGGTTTGGGCACGTCCACTCCAGAAACTGTGCTGCAGGTTAAAATCCAACATGTATAAACAAGTAGAGGCAAAATATTTAATTGTCCTATTTTGGTGAAAATCCGACATCACCAAAACAGAATTGTTTCATTGTACTTTATGGGACGTTATGCAAATTCATTACTACCATCTCCTAAAACATTGTCTACCACTCAATAGTACTTTACTGGATGTCGTCATAAAATCGCTATAAGCAAGAAAAGACCTTTCAGCCCATCGAGTCTGTGCCAGCTCTCTGGAGAATGATCTCATCAGTCCCCTTTCCCTTCTTTTTCGCCATAGCCCATCACAATATTTTCCCTCAAAACACTAACCAATTCCCGATCAGAGGGCTTGCTTCATTCTGCATCCAGTGATCCTACAGGGAGTTCCAGATCATCATTGCCCTCTGAGTATCTAAAGCGTTTTCCTCACATCGCCCTTCAATCGAGAACCTGTTTCGTATGGAACTAATTGGCATTAGTTTCCCTCTGTCTGCCTTTCAAGGCTCCTTATGACTTTATACACCTCTCCCACATCTGCACTCAACCTTAAATACATTTCAAGATGCTCTGAACATAGTTTTGATAAAATTGGCACTTGAGGTTTTCCTTTTCCAAATCCCTTCACAGGAAACATCCTCTGCACCTCCTCTTATCTCCCACACCTATCCCCATACCTCTGACTGGTGATGCACAAGCCAGATTTGCCCAATCCCGTCCACCATCTCACTGCAATCCACACAACCCCAGGCAATTCCCTTCCTGAACCTCTCCACCTCCCTGCCTTTCCTTGCCTTTTGACATCTGCCTTAATGCCTTATCCAGGATCATAATTCTGCAGCACATCTTGGTGGGGGGAAGGATGGGGTACGGGGGAGTAAGAGATTCCAAACTCCTGATGTTGGTGCAGAAGGCTCTTTCTGCCTATAACACCAGCTGCTTTATGTACTGTGTGAAGCAACAGGATTGATCCGAAAGACTTTGGTTTCTGTCCACAGCAGACACCGGAAGCTGACAAATTCACCAGCTGCTCCATCCAACAGCACCATCTCTCTGGGCAACAGACCACATTTACATGGCACATTGCTTTTGGCCTGAAGCACTTTCTGTAGATCCCTCCTCAGCACACATTCCCTTCCATCTCAAGCCACTCTTTGCACAGAGTGATTGAAGGGACAGATATATTTTTCCGGGGTTGGAGAACTAAAAACTAGATGTAAGGTGAGAGGGCAAAGGGTTAAGAAGGACTTGAGGGGCACCTTTTTTTCACACAGATGCTGGGTGAATGGAACAAGTTGCCAGAGGAAGCGGTAGAGGCAGGTAACATTTAAAATACATTTGGATAGGTACATGGATAGGAAATGTTTGGGAGGTTATGGACGGTTAGCGGAGGGGCAGCACAGTTAGTGTAGGGGTAGCACGGTTAGTGCAACGCTGTTACAGTGCCAATGACTGGGGTTTGAATCTGGCACTGTCTGTAAGGAATTTGTATGTTCCCCGTCCCAGACTGTAATGCAGCCGGTCAGCACACTTCCCACCACACCTCTGGAGAAAATTTGCAAGAGTTTCTGGTGTCATACCAAAACTCCGCAAACTCCTGAGGAAGTAGAGGCGCTGATGTGCTTTCTTCATGATGCCATTTGGTGTGTTGGGTCTAGGAAAGATCCTCTGAATCAGAGACTCCCAAGAACTTAAATTTGCTCCCCCTGTCCACCTTTGATCCCCCAATGATCACCTCCCCATCCTCCTAATGCCCAGGATCCACTGCACTTCACAGTCTGGTATGGGGACATCAATACCATTATAGTCCTCCAGCACAGAAACAGGCCCCTTGGCCCACCATCTCCATGCTGATGTTGTTGCTCAGCTGCAAGCCGTAAGCTTGCTTTCACCTGTAGCCACGAAAAAAGTCTTGTGGCAATGTTATTACATTTTATAATATTGCTTTAGACATGCAGCATGGTAACAGGCCTCTTCGGCTCACAAGCCATTTACCTAATTGACCTACCACCCCTGCTTTTGTGCTGCAATGTTCTATGGGTCTATGGTCCTGTACTCCCAAGGGATTACTTAAGAAGATAGCGGTTTTGAATATCTGAATCAGATCGTGTAAGAGTGCAGACCCCAGTGAGTGTCAACTATGAATACATGTTTGATATCCAGAGAGGTATTTACATTTAATGGGGTGGATATTCTGATTAAGTATCCAGGCACTCTTCTCTAACATAAAGGGCAGGAGAAACTCTGAACGATGATAAGTAATGCTTTCAAAATTGTAATTATCTCTCCAGGCCCATGCTAAATGAGGCAGGTGGAAGACAAGGCCAACCTCCTCACTAAGTTAGCAGAATGAATCACATGGAAACACTTTCTTTCCAATGGTTATTAAACGACACTAACCTTGAAAAGAAGGTCTGTCTGTATTGCAACATTACTTTTTGTTTGCACTTGGGTAAATTTTTAAAAAAATGTAAGTTTAGATATACAGCATGGTAACAGGTCAGTTCGGCCCATGAGTCTGTGCCACTCAATTTACTCTCCATTAACCTAACCGCCCACCTGTTTTCATTTCAAATGGTGGGAGGAAACTGGAGCCCCCAGGGAAGACCCACACAGACACGGGGAGAACATAAAAACCCCTGACAGATAGTGTGGGATTCCAACCCCGGTCCCGATCGCTGGCATTGCACTAACCACTAGTGCAACGCTGTTACAGCACCAGCGATCCGGTTTCAGAACTGACGCCGTCTGTAAGGAGTTTGTACATTCTCCCTGTGTCTGTGTGGGGTTCTTCCAGGTGCTCTGGTTTCCTCCCACCGTTCAAAAATGTACAAGGGTTGTAGAGACTTGTAGGCTAATTGGTGTATTTGTGGGGCACGAGTTTGAGAGCCGAAAGGGCCTGTCACTATGCTGTATGTCTACATTTAAAATTTATTCACAAGAAAATAACTTACAAAAGGAAACCGTGGAGAGTATTATCGCATACTTGGAGTTACAACTTACCTCTCCAGCTGGGGCAAGTAAGAATTTTGATGAATTTTTACATTGTATAATAATATGATAACAGACTCATGAGTCATGAGTTCAGGCAAAGTTCCCCAAGACATGCAATGCAATCAGAGAGACCATTGATAGCAGCTTTCTCAGAAGACATTTCCTGTTTGCTGCATCGTCTTTTCAAGCACTCAGTGGATTCCAATCTGTATGCAAGGCAGTCAGTCATAAGTCACTCATGTAGCTTTAGGTGGCAATTAAAGCATTGAATATAGAACACTACCTCACAGTACAGGCCCTTCGGTCCTCAAATACCGAACCTTTCCTACCCCGTAACCTTCTCTTTTTCTTCCATCCTCGTGCGTGTCTAAGAGTCCCTTAAATGCCTCTAATGTTCCAGCCTCCACCACCATCCCTGCCAAGGCATTCCAGGCACCCACAACTCCCTGTGTAAAAATCTTACCCCTGACATCTCCCCTAAACTCTCCTCCCTTCACTCTGGTGTTTGCTATTCCTGCCCTGGGGAAAAGGCACTGGCTGTCCACTCTATCTATGCCTCTCATAATCTTGTAGCCCTCTATTAAGTCTCCTCTCATCCTTCTACGCTCCAAAGAGAAAGTCCAAGTTCTGTTAACCTTGTCTCATAAGTCTTAATTTCCAATCCAGGCAACATCCTGGTAAATCCCCTCTGCACCCTCTCCGAGGCTTCCACATCCTTCGAATAATGAGGTGACCAGAACTGAACACAATACTCTAAATGTGGTCTCACCAGAGATTTGTAAAGTTGTAACATGACCTCTACTCCTGAACTCAATCTCCCTGTTAATGAATCCCAGCATCCCATAAACCTTCTTAACTATCCTGTGCAGCGAACGTGAAGGATGTATGGATTTGAACCCCAATGTCCTTCTGTTCCTCCACAATTTTAAGTATCCAACCATTAACCCTGTACTTAGCCTTCTGGTTTGACCTTATCCAGACTGAATTCCATCTGCCACTTTTCCACTCAAATCTGCATCCTATCCATATCCTTTTGTAACCCAAGGCAACCTCTTACCTTTGTATCATCTACAAATGTAGGTAAATAAGCACTTACCCATGCTTCTGCTTCGTCATGTCATTTAGAAAAAAAATCACAAACTTCTTATCTTTAAGAATCCTCTCCATAAGTTTACACACCACAGATGTTAGACACACTGGTCTATAATTCCCAAGATTCTCCCTATTACCTTTTTTAAACAAGGAGACTACATTTTTCATTCTCCAATCCTCCAGCATCTCCCCTGCAGCCAAAGATGACTTAAAGATCATAGCTACTGCCCCAACAATATCTTCCCTCCCTTGCCACAGCATCCTGGGGTATATCGCATCCAGCCCCAGAGACCTACCAATCTTAATGTTTTTAAGAAGATCAAATACTTCCTTTTCCCTAATCTCAACATCGTCCAACTCACAAGCCTGTTCTATTCTGACTTCACCCTGATCAAGGTCCTTTTCTTATTTAATAACTCCCCAACCTCCTCTGCCTCCAGGCACATCTTGCATTCTTTATCCTTAAGTGGCCCCACCTTCATTCTCATCATCCTTCTGTTCCTCACACATGCATAGAATGCCTTGGGGTTCTCTTTAATTCTACATGCCAAGGCCTTCTCATGCCCCCTTTCGAGCTCTCCTAAGTCCTTTTTTAAGTTCCTTCCTGGCTGCCATACAATTGTCATGAGCCCTTTCTGTTACCTGCTTACTAAATCTAATGTGTGTTTCCTTCTTCTCCTCCCATCTTTTCCCTGTCTTACTGGGACAAATCTATCCTGAACTCGGTGCAAGTGGTCCCCAAACATCCTCTACATTACTTCTGTGCTTTCTCCCATGAAATTCTGTTCCCAATTTACTCATCCCATCATAATTAGCCTAAGCCAATTAAACATTTTATCATTTTGTCTGCTCAGGAGATGCCAGTTAACATTAGGGAAGTTGAAGTCTCCCATAACAACAAGCCTGTAATTTCTGCACCATTCCAAAATCTTCCTGCTCCTCTGTTCCTCAGTGACCTAGGGACTATTTGGGGGCCTATAAACACAGTGATTTCTCCCTTACCATTTCTGACTTTGTAGTGCATGTCGAAAGAATCAAAGACTTGTTGATCCGAATCAAGGCTTTTATTAACAAAAGACTGGAGTGTATCACATGTAGGTCAATAAGTCCAGAATGATCTGGGTCTGGCTAGGAGCAATCATTTAAGACTTGCCAGTTGGCGTGGCTATGCTCTCAGCCAATTACAGCCATCCTATACAATATACACATGTATACATCAGTGATAGAATCCATACTATCACATTCACTCCTTCTTTGAGAACTGACCCTGGGGTGAATAGAGGGGCTGTAAAAAAAAGGGGGTAGGAGGTTAGGGGCTGTAACGGTCGGGGGTCCTGATCATCCGGCACGACCGCTGTGGTGCTGGGTTATGGCCGCTGGAGTCGTGTCACTGGCGGGATCATTGGGTGCATACACTGAGTTGCTCAATTCCCCAACGGTTTTGTCGACAGGCTGGCCCACATTGTTGCCACTGCCACTGGTGGGGTGATGCTGATCCCTCTGTTCAAGCACGTGACCTAGGGGAGAAGGATTTGGAGGAGGTTGGGTTGGGAGCAATGGCGAGTCCAATCCAGCTTGGGTTAGGTCCTTTACTGAGACCGTGTCCTCTGCCCGTCTGGGTACTTAATGTATGCATAATGTAGGTTCGCATGGAGTAGCGTCACCCGGTCAACCAGAGGGTCGTTCTTTGAGTACCGGACATGGCATCGCAGGAGGACAGGTACAGGAACCGTGAGCCACGCCAGTATGGTTATTCCCGATTCGGATTTCCTCGGGAAAGAGAACATCCTTTCATGGGGAGTGGCGTTTGTCGTGGTGCATCGGAGGGAGCGGATGGAATGTAGGGCGTTAGAGAGTACGACCTGCCAGTGAGCAGTGGGGAGACTTTTGGACTAGAGGGAAGCGTGACCGCTTTCCAGATGGTGGCATTCTCTCTTTCGACCTGCCCATTACCGCGTGGGTTATAGCTGGTGGTCCTGCTTGAAGCAATACCGCTGTAGCTTAGTGCTCATAAACGAGGACCTCTGGTCACTGTGGATGTAACTGGGGTACCTGAAGATGGTGAAGATGCTGTGCAAGCCCTCTGTGACTGAGGAGGCGGTTACGTCTGAGCAGGGCACAGCGAATGGGAAACAAAAGTACTCGATCACCGTAAAAATGTAAGTATTACGGTTGGTCGACAGTAGGGGCCCCTTGAAATCCACGCTTAGACGTTCAAAGGGCCGGGTGGCTTTGATGACGTGGGTGTTCTCCGGGTGGAAGAAGTGGGGCGTGCACTCAGTGCACTCCGGGCAGGCTCGAGTCATGGAGCTAATCTCTTCGATCGTGTAGGGCAGGTTGCGGGCCTTAACAAAGTGCGTGAACCTAGTGACCCCCAGATAACAGAGTTCCTCGTGGAGTTTCTGCAGCCTGTCCAGTTGTATGTTGGTGCAAGTTCCCCTGGAGAGCGTGTCTGGTGGGTTGTTGAGCTTACCAGGCCAGTACAGTATGTCGTAATTGAAGGTGGAGAGTTCAATTCTCCACCTAGCAATCTTGTCATTCTTGATCTTACCTCACTGGGTGCTGCTAAACATGAACGAGACTGTGCATTGGTCGGTCAGCAGTGTAAAGCGCCTACCAGTGAGGTAGTGCCTCCAACGATGTACCACTTCGACTATGGCGTGGGCCTCCTTCTTGACAGAGGAGTGTCGGCTCTCTGGGCCCTGGAGGGTCCTGGAGAAGAAGGCTATTGGTCGGCTGGCCTGGTTCAAGGTGGTGACCGCCAGTGCAAAATCGGATGCATCGCTCTCTACTTGGAATGGAATGGACTTGTCGATGGCGTGCAGCGTTGCAGCGGTGATGTCTGATTTGATGCGGTCGAAGGCCCCTCTGGCTTCAGTTGACAGGGGGAAGGAGGTGGTCTTGATAAGTGGCTGTGCCTTGTCGACGTAGTGTGGAATCCATTGGCCGTTGTATGAAAAGAAGCCCAGGCAGCATCTGACTGCCTTTTGGGTGTGGGGTGGGGGGGGGGGGGGTGTCAGGTCCATGAGAGGATGTATGCATCAAGGTCCAGCATTACTACCCCGTTCTCCACCATGCAACCTAGAATTGCGAGCCGAGTGGTCCGGAAGACACACTTGTCGAAATTGTAGGTTAAGTTCAGTCGAATCGGTGTCTGAAAAAATTTCTCGAGGTTGGAAACATGATCCTGCATGTCATGGCCACAGATGGTGATGTTGTCCAGATATAGGAAAATAGGTGTTAGCCCGTTCTGGTCTACCATCTGGTCCATTTCCCACTAGAAAACCATGATGGCATTCGTGACCCCAAAGGGTACCTTGAGGAATTGGTACAGCCACTCGTTCGCTTCAAAGGACATGAAAGGTCAGTCTTCTTGGCGGATCGGGAGCTGGTGATAGGCCGATCGTAGATCAATGGTGGAGAACACACGGTATTGGGCGATCTGATTCACCACATCCATGATCCGTGGGAGGGGGTACGCATCCAGAAACGCGAAGTGGTTGACTGTCTGGCTATAGTCAACCACCATCCACAGCTTCTCCCCATTTTTAACAACCATCACCTGAGCCCTCCAGGGATGAGCTGGGTTCGATAATGCCCTCCTCCAGCAGTCTGCACACTTCGCTTGTGATGAATTTCGTCTTCGCAACTATACTGCTGGCTTTTGGTAGCCAGTGGTTTCCAGCCAGGGGTGAGATTTGCGAAGTGTTCTGGCGGAGTCACCCGCAGGGTGGAGAGGCTACAAGTAGGGCGCCAGGGCACGGGAGCTGGTGTTGTGGGCTGTCACTGGCAGGAGGCCTCCAGGGTGGAGTGGGTACAGACAGAGAATAGGGCGTGGGGGCCCCCAATAGTGCAGGGAAACAGTTCAGAATTGGCACTGAAAATCCAGTCCCAGCAATACAGGTGCGCACAGTTGAGGGAGGACTAACAGTTTAAAATTGGTAAATGTGATACCCTGGACTTTCAGGGTCACTATGCAATACCCCTTTATCCCAGTCGAGTGTGATCTGGTCGTCAATTAAATCTTCTGGTCAGTGGGGAGAATGACCAGTCTGCAACAGTGGGCCAGGTCTGGACGGATAAAACTCTCAGTTGATCCAGAGTCAAATAAGCAATTAGTACAGTGTCCGTGTACTTTAATCAATTCCATGGCTTTTGTGAGGGGATGGGGGCAGTCCTGGTCCAGGGTCACTGATGCAGCGACCTGTGCTGGGGACTGTGGAGTCTTGTGTGATGACGTCATGCAGCATCGGGCCTGAAGTGCACTACGTGTGCGTGGTGACATCACTGGAGCAGTTGGGCTGGAGCTGTGGATGGCAAATGGCTGGGGCTGCTGCTTGCAGCCGGCTGGGGCCATCGGGCTGCCAACGGTAAGTGCTGGAGCGGCTGCTTGCAGTTGTCGTCAGTAGCGGTGGTGAGTACCAAGTCAATAGCGTCAGTAGCGGCGGCAGGTACCTGGTCGGCAGTGTCGGTGGCGGTGCTGGGTACCTGGTCGGTGGCAGCAGTCGCTGAAATCAGGGCCGGGGTCGGAGCTGGGGCAGTCGTCACTGGAGTCGGATCTGAGGCAACCATCACTGAGGTCGGAGCTGGAGCTGGGGCGGCCATCACTTGAGTCGGAGGTGGGACAGCCATTATCAAGGTTGGGGCCGGGGCCTGGGCAGCCGTTCCTTCAGGTAGGTGGTCCAACATCATCGCGGCAAGGGTGGAGTGTCCCTTCCGCGCACGGTGCCTGCACCGTGATGTCAGGCGCTACCACGTGATCGAGCCCTTGCTCTCATTGGACAAGAGCTCTGATGAAGAGAAGTTGTTTGGGCCTCACGAGGCACTGTGTTTGGTAGTGGCCATTTTGGAGCGACAGACTACAGCAAAGTGGCCGTTTTTAAGGTACCTGGCACCTGGCTTTCCTTGCAGGACACTGGGACCTGCTGTGCTTGACCCTCCCACGGAAGTAGCACTTCGGGGTCGCATCAGGCAGGGTCGCAGCGTCAGCAGGCCATTGGGGGGCTGTGGGGTAGTAGGGTTAAGAGCAGGCATCCTACTCACTTCATAGCATGGGGTCCAGCCCTGAGAGTAAGACCGCAGCCTCCATCGTCTCTGTGATCCGGGTTGCATCCTCTAGGTTTTCTACCCCGTGCTCTAGCAGGCGCTGCCTCACCTCATTTGATTGGACCCCGGCCACATAAGCATCCCGAAAGAGATGGTCGGTGATCTCAGCTGCAGTTATGTCTGTGCAGGCACAGGCTCTGCCCAGTAACCTTAGTGCTTGGAAGTAAGCTCTACAGGACTCACCGGGCAGTTGCCTCTTGGTCGCTAGTTTGTACTGGGTGTAGACCCTGTTCACAGGTCACTCATAGTGTCCCTTCTGCTGTGTAGGTGGTGGTATCCTGGATGCTCTCGTAGACTCTCAGAGACACCATAGACATCAATACCAGCAGTCGATGGCCGTCCTCCACCACGGCAGGGACAGAGAGCTGTAGGTAAGCCTCGAAACACCTCACCCAGTGCTTGAAGTCATTCAGGGCAGTAGCTGTCTGTGGGTCGATGTTGAGGCATTTCAATCACAGCATAAGCTCCATCCCTAGAAATACTTTTGTTAATAATATTGTAGTGCACGTCGAAAGAATCAAAGACTTGTTGATCCGAACCAAGGCTTTTATTAACAAAAGACTGGAGCGTATCACATGTAGGTCGACCAGTCCAGAATGATCTGAGTCTGGCTAGGAGCAACCCTTAAAGACCTGCCAGTAGGCATGGCTACACACTCAGCCAATCACAGCCATCCTATACTACAATATACACATATATACATCAGTGATAGAATCCGTACTATCACAGACTCCCACCCACGTCTCAGTAGACTCTCCCTCTGCTGCATCCTCCCTTTCTACAGCTGTGATACTGTCCCTGACCAGTAATGCTACTCACCTCTCCCCACCTTTACCTCCAATCCTATCCCTTTTAAAAAACCTAAACCCTGGTACCTGCATCAGCCAATCCTGCCCTTCTGCCAGCCAAGTCTCTGTAACGGCCATAATATCCTTGTTCCACATACTGATCCATGTTCTAAATTCATCTCCTTTATTCCTAATATTCCTTGCAGTGAAATAGACACATTTCAAACCCTCCAACTAACTAAATTTCTGCTTCTTCCCCTGCCTGTCCTGCCTCATGCACCCACAACACATTGCATCATGCTTTTCACCTTCTGCCCCATTCTCTGCCCTCATATTCTGGTTCCCATCCGCTCTGCCAAATTAGTTTAAACCCTCCCCAACAGCTCTAGTAAACCTGCCCACCAGGATATTAGTCCCCCTCCAGTTCAAGTGCAGCCTGTCCTTTTTGTACAGGTCAGATCTTCCCCAGGAGAGATCCCAATGATCTACAAATCTGAACCCTGCCCCCTGCACCACGTCTTCAGCCACACATTCATCTGTCACAACTTCCTATTCCTACTTTCACTGGCGCATGGCACAGGCAGCAGCCTTGAAATGACCAGCCTTGAGGCCCTGCTTCTCAGCTTCCTTCCTAATTTTCTATATTCCCACTTCAGGACCTCATCCCTATTCCTATCTATGTCACTGGTACCAACGTGGACCACGACATCTGGCTGCTCACTATCCCACTTGATAATGTTGTGGACTCGATCAGAGATGGCACCTGGGAGGCAACACACCATCCGGGAGTCTCAACCTCATTCACAGAACCTCCTATCTATTCGCCTAACTAGTGAATCCCAATCACCATACCGCTCTTCTTCTCCCCCTTCCTTTCTGAGCTGAGGGGCCAGCCTCTGTGCCAGAGATGTAACCACTACAACTTGTTTCTGGTAGATTATCCCCCCAACAATATACAAAATGTTGAGGGGAACGGCCACAGGGGTGCTCTGTTCTGTCTGCCTATTCCCCTTCCCTCTCCTAACAGTCATCCAGCTACCCTGGTACCTGCTTCCTGATATTTTGGACAGACTGTCTCCCTGAAGCTCCTCTCTACCACAGCCTCTGCCTCCCGGATGATCTGGAGTTCATCCAGCTCCAGCTCCAGTTCCCTAACTTGGTCACTAAGGAGCTGCAGCTGGATGCACCTCTCCCAGATTTCCCACATGCTGCTTTCAGAGCTTTCCACTGTCCTAGCTGCCATATTCATTACCTGACCTCAGCTTATCCAAAACAAGCTTGTCCACAGCCTCTACTCGCTGAAGCCTCTCGAGCCAAAGCTCCAAGGTACCACTCCCACAGTGAGACACTCACACCTTGTCCACAGTTTGTTCGAAAGGGGTGATAAAAATAACAGCTGGAAGGGGGACACATTTGAAAAACGATGAAAAGAAAATAACGTGACTGAGGAGACTCATGTTCCACACTTCTTTGCTTGTTTGATCACTGTGAATGGGTTTTAAGGAATTGAACCATTCCGTTCTGCCCTCTTGTTCACCTCTCTTACCCTGAACACCAATAATGAAATGCAATTAAAACACAGATTGGTCTCCATACCCATCTAACTTCACCGTCATTCGAATTGACATTTTGGAGTTGATTGCCTGCGAAGAACTTCGAAGGCATGCTTGCCGTCAGAATTTACATGCGGGCCATTTACAGGATCACGAAAGACATGTTTATTTGTTGTAATTGGCTGTTATACCTTCATTCTGTTATAAAGATGTGTGCCGTCAGAGCTGAAACCTGTTGCCATGACAATAGCGATTGCTACTGGAAAGATGTTTATGTGCCTGTTCAGTAAAATATACAGTATATTGATTAATCATGTAGCATTCAATGCAAAGTTTGTCCCTTGAACATCTCTGTGTTGTAAAAATATTACCCCATTATTTCTAAGATGAACCTGGAGACTTAAGCAACATTTTGTCTTAACGACTTGACTACTCTGTGTCACCTTCCTGTGTTCCATCCCACAGTTTGGGAAATGGTCTGAAAAACGGCAAGAGCGTTGGAACTGGCATTGACCTCACGGGAGTCAGGGGAGGAAATAAAGTGGGGAGGGGGGGATCTAGGAAGACCTTCCACCCTTCCTGCTTTACTGTCCTGCACCTTCTCCCTTCACTCCTGGAATTCCCTTCTTTTTAAAATATTTTTATTGATTTTAATAAAGAGTTTATAATAATAATGTGATACAATGAGATGATATGAATAGTTACACACCATAAATAAACCAATGTAAATTATAAACCATATCCATAATTCATAGTCCAGAGAGTATTTTTTTAAAAAAAGAGAAAAAAGGAAAAGATAGAAGAAAAAAAGGAAAATAATTTTAAAAAGGAGAAACAAAACAAAAAAGAAAAACTCAGTTCCCCTCCCTAACCATGTTGCCAGATGTTATACAGGATTGGCATTAAAAGAAAAAATGAAGGGAGAGAAACATATGGAAGAGAACAAGCCAGACAATTCAATTAAGTTATTGTGGTAATATGTAATTACACCTCTAGGTCACCAGAGGTCATCCCAGTGAGCTTGTATATAAAGCAGTCCAAAGCTACAGTCGAGCCTTCCAGGTTCATCTTGCAGAGAGACAAGACCTCTTAGTGTACATATTATTTTATTAAAGCTGTCTTATACTCTCACTGCTGGTGTGATTATTGTCATTACAATTTAATAAACTAATATCATAGCTACTAGGATGGAAGCTGCTTCTGCTCCAACGCGCATTCCCGACAACCTGGGGACTCTTCCTGAGGAATGGAATCCAGGGATGACCAGCACGCATGTGCATCCGAGGACAGAGATGGTGAGGGACCGCTGTACTGGAATCGTGGTGGAATGCGGGGAAGACCACAGAAGTACGATACGGCAAGTAAGAAATGGCTAAGAGCCCTGCCTGCCCATGGGTTCGCCAGTACAGGCGCCACTGACCCTAAATCTTGGTCCGATCAGAGAGGGGCCACTACAAGCGTGGGTGAAAGGATTTCCACAAGTTGTGCTCCCGATCGCCATGTATGTGCAGAATTCCCGACCACTCCAGACACCACTACCGTCACTCCTCCAGCAGCAGTTTCCCCAGTACCACGGAGACCTGATGCTACCGCTGAGATCCCCCTTAAGCCCGCTGCAAACGTCCCAAAGCCAGAGACTCAGCCAATGGCCCCAAGCACCCAGGTTACTCCTCCAGCAGACACAAGCCCAACAGAGGCTCTACCAGCAGCACCCAGTACCCCAGGGTCTGCCCTTGCTACACCTAGACCCAGAGACCACGTGGCCACTGGGAGCGACCCCCGGGGTTCCCCCACATTACCTAAGGGACCAGAGACTGTGGCTTAGCCATGTGTTGCAACCAGACAGGCTGGAGCTTGACCCCAGAAATCCCGGAGCCAGCACGCACTTTGGCCGCTGGCAGAAATGCTTTCTGAATTATGTGGAGGGTGCTGAGGTATTGGATAAAGAGATATTAATGCTGCTGTTAGCGCAGCTGGGAGACCACCCTTACTCCCTTATACAGGATGCCAGGTCCTACCAAGAGGCAATGAGCACTTTGCAGAGGCATTACAGTAAGGGGCATAGTGAACTCCACTCCCGGTACATGCTCATGACCAGGTCACAACAAGTAGGGGAGTTTGCCAGAGACTTTATACTCTCTCTGAAAGACCTGGCGAGAGGCTGCAACTTTAAAACATTATCAGCTCAGGAGTACGCGGAGGACCTTATTAGGGACAGAATTGTTGCGGGTATACAGTCCATTGAGACAAGACATCAATTGTGGGAGAAAGGAATGGTGGGGCTAGATGAGGCAGAGACTATTGCAGAAGCTTTAGAAAGCACCAGGAAAGAATTGGAGGAGTATTCACAGGACCCTAGGGCTGGGGCAAATGTCACACTGCTGGACTCTCTAGCCCCATGAAAAGAAAAGTATGCTGCCTCACAGGAATTCACAATAGCAGCAGTACCTTGAAGGTCCCAAGTGCTTTTTCTGTGGACAAAGAAAGCACCCCAGACCCTCTGCCCTGTCAGAGAAAATGTCTGTTCCAACTGTGGAAAACATGGACATATGCAAAAGTCTGCAGAAGCCCCAAGGCCACAGCCAAAGCCCATTCTCATGCTAATGAGAGGAGGGAAAGCTCTTCTTTCTCCACAAACAGAAGAAGAAGAATGCCATGTGCAGTCGGCCACCTTGGACAAATGCCACAGAACAGAGGACACAGCCTTCAGGAGATGAATATAACGCCGAGTACTATCGGATGGAAGAACTTGAAGGATACGCCAGACTTGCTTCCCTATGCATGAATCAGGCAAGTCCACACAATTTATCTGATGCCACTGTGTGCATCTTTTAATGATGTGAGGGTAAATTGCTTAATAGGTAGTGGAAGCACTGAAAGTTTTGTTGACCAGGGGTTAGTCAACCGCCTTGCCCTCCCCACACACCCGAGTGAGCACCGGATCCTGTTTGCAGCCAGCAGCCTTGCAGCCGAGGTAAAAGTTTTGCAGGGTTACTTTAGAAATCCAGGGCACAAAATATGAAGGGTTCAAATTACTAGTACTCCCTCACCTCTGTGCCCCGGTATTATTGGGGTTAGATTTTCAGTGCCAGTTAGAAAGCAGCCCCTCAGCCCCCACTACGCCTTACGATGAAACAATACTGTAGTCTGTCTGTCCTGAACATAGAACCCCCTCCGCTGTTCACAGACCTGACCCCAGAATGCACACCAATAGCCACAAAGAGCAGGAGGTACAATCCGAGGTACAGAGCCTTCATTAGCCTTCATGAGAGGTCCACAGGCTACTACAGGAGGACATCATAGAGCAGAGCACCAGCCCCTGGAGAGCCCAAGTGGTTGTAGTAAAGTCAGAAGAAAAATTGTGCATGGTAGTGGATTACAGCCAGACAATCAACAAATTTACACAACAAGATGCCTACCGCCTGCCACACATAGCAGACATGGTCAACAATATTGCACAGTATAAGATGTTCTCCACCATAGACCTGAAAGCAGCATACCACAAACTGCCCATTAGAAACAGCAATCGCATTTACACAGCATTTGAGGCAGACGGCAGGCTGTATCAATTTCTGCAACTCCCCTTCGGTGTCACTAATGGAGTGTCCCTGTTTCAGAGAGAAATGGACCGAATAGTAGATGAGTTCCAACTGAAAGCGGTGTTCTCCTACTTAGATAACGTGACTATCTGTGGCCACACTCAGGAAGATCATGACACGAATTCAAAATGCTTCTTCCAGGCAGCTGAAGAAAGGAACCTAACATACAACAGGGACAAATGCGTCTTTAGCGCCAGAAAGTTGCCATTCCTAGGCTACATAGTGCAGAATGGGGAAATCAGCCCACCCCCAGCCTGTATGTGCCCTCTCCTAGACCTCCCAGTGCTACACATGCTAAAAGCACTAAAAAGATGTTTGGGACTGTTCACTTACTACGCCCAATGGGACCCCAACTATGCCGACAGGGCCCGCCCATTTATAAAAGCCCCAGTTTTCCCACTGTGCCCAGCAGCCACCAGAGCATTCAGGGACATTAGGGACCATATCGCTAAAGCTACCATGCACTCCATAGATGAATTGATCCCGTTTCAAGTAGAAATGGATTCATCCGATGTGGCTCTTGCAGTCACCCTAAACCAAAATGGACGACTGGTGGGCTTTTTCTCGTGAACCTTACAGGGGTCAGAGGTAAGACACTCAGCAGTAGGGAAGGAGGCCCTAGCCATTGTGGAAGCAGTAAGGCACTGGCGACATTATCTGGCGTGCAAACACTTCACCCTCATCACGGACCAACAGTCTGTGGCTTTTATGTTCGATAACCAGAACAGGGGGAGAATTAAAAACGACAAAATCCTGCGCTGGCGGATAGAATTGTCTACATTTAACTACGACATTCTATACCACCCCGGGAGACTCAACGAGCCCCCGGACGCGCTGTACAGAGGCACTTGTGCCATCCTTAACCACACGTCCCAGTTGCAGAGCTTGCACAATGAGTTGGGCCACCTGGGGGGGGGGTCGCTAGACTGTTTCACTTCATTAAAACCTAAAACCTCCCATTTTCGGTAGAGGAAGTGAGGTCAGTGAACAAGAGCTGCCCCAGCTGTGCGGAATGCAAAGTGCAATTTTACCGGCCAGACAAAGTCACCCTGATAAAAGCTACCAAAGGTTTTGAGCGCCTCAGCCTTGATTTTAAAGTCCCGCTCCCGTCCAATAATAGAAATATCTATTTCCTAAACGTAAGAGATGAATATTCCCATTTCCCCTTCACAATCCCATGTTCTGATGGATCAGCAGCCACTGTTATAAAATGCCTCCAACACATCTTCACATATTTAGGTACCCGAACTACATACACACAGACAGGGGAGCTGCATTCATGAGTGCAGAAGTACAGCAGTACCTGCACGAGAGAGGGATTACTACCCGCCGCACTACAAGTTACAATCCCGGGGGAATGGACAAGTCGAAAGGGAAAATGCCACTATCTGGAAAACGGTCCTCTTGACCTTAAAAGCAAAAGACCTGCCTGTTACTAGATGGCAAGAAGTGTTGCTAGAAGCCGTACACTCTATACGTTCTTTGTTGTGTACTGTCACTAACATGACCCCACATGACCGTATCTTTTCTTTCACAAGGAAAGCTGTGATGGGCACAGTGCTGTCTAAATGGATGATGACGCCGGGACCTGTTCTCCTTCGGAAACACTACAGACCCCACAAAGTTGTCCCGCTGTTGTATCAAGTGGAGTTGAGGCACGCGAACCCTCAGTATGCCTTCATCACATTCCCAGATGGAAGAGAAGACTCGGTGGCCACCAGGGATCTCGCGCTGGCCAGATGTGTGAACAACGTGGAGGAAACACAGATGTCTACGGATCAACAGGAAGTGCAGCAGCAGTCACCAGAACAGTCGTCCATCGAGTCACCCCAGAGGACTATAACACCCACCCCGGAAATCAGGACCCTGGGTACTCCCGCCCCACAAAATATCACCACTAGACTTGATGGCGGGACCTAATCCCATACAAGAGGATCCCCAGCCCACATGGCCACATGACCAACCAGTACTTCCCACTCCCACACCCCCACAAAGAAAGGCCGAAAGGCAGACCACACTCCCCCACCCCTATACCACTACCGAGGAGGTATAGGAAGCCACAAAAAATTTTGGACTTATGAACATAAACAAGGGAAGGAGGATGGGGGGGGGGGGAGGTGTGGGGGAAACAACAATTTTTTAAGGGGGGGTGAATGTGGTGATACGTAATTACACCACTAGGTCACCAGGGGTCATCCTGGTGACCTTGTATTTAAAGCAGTTCAGAGGTACAGTCTAGCCTTACAGGTTCATCTTGCAGAGAGACAAGACCTCTTAGTTTATTAAAGTTGTCTTATACTCGCACTGCTGGTGCGGTTATTGTTGGTACAATTATAAAATAAGATAGTTACCTTCACCACTCCTGGAATTCGTGAGGCTTTACAAGAATCGAATTGCAGTCCTGCACCGCTTAATGTCCGTTTGGGCAATCTCTGGATGCATGCACATCCGTTCAGAAATCCCGATCAGGACATGGCAGACGTATCTCCTGTAACTGAACTTGCTCAATTCGCTCAGTGATCCTCTCCATCACAGCCATTGTTTGTCATGTCTGCAAAATGCTACTTGCCACAAGGCTGAAGAAGTCCGGGCATCCAGCAGAAGTGTTGCAGAAAATGAGCCCGGGTCCATTTCTCCAGGCCCCACGTTCCAGTATCAAGTTGCTGATGTTCTAAGGTGAGGCCAAGCAGGTAAAAATGTGCTGCTGTAGTGGGCCGAGTGACCATGAGGTTAGACGGGCTAAATCGCTACCCCAGTCATCCCTTCCCTTCCGAGGAGAAGCTCGTGTTGCCTGGGGGATGGCTGACGTCACCCCCAAAGCCCAGCACACCCCTCACAGGAAGTAGGCGGTCTCCGCGAGCAGAGCCTGTTTAATTTTTCATCCCCCTTGAACTCTTCATTGTCCCGTTGGCAAACTAACAAAGGCTTTGACAGGAAACTCAAGGCAGACATTCAAGGCCAATATCTTATACATCACCTCCAATTTGCTTTCTTTCCATCAATATCACCAAACCATAGCCACATTCCATTATTATTCCTTTCTTTTTGGACTTTTTCACAGAATAATTCTGTATAAAGTTCAGTTACTGGTTCACCTCGTGCTGTGTGGACGCCTCTCATTTCGGTAAAGCTGTCTTTAGCAGACACTACAGTGCAGGAATACCACAGCACCAATTGTTGCTGTCACTGAATGGTTTAGTTATCCTGGCACCCCTGCCACTTCTAGTCACCTGTCATATATATATATATATATATATATGTTCACACAATGTTCAAATTGCATAAAGTCCTATTTCACAGAACGTATTGTGGACATTAACCGACGCATGACTGTATTTCCAAGTACACTGGTCGGGACCATTGGTTCTCTTGTGCTATGATTCAAATATGTTGGTGTCTTAATCTTGAGCTGATGAAAGATATATTTGCAATAAATCTGGCAAAATAAATTTTGCAGTTATAAATTCCCTTTGAGACAATATATCCCAAGACTCTTTGGAGTTCAATTATCCAATCTAATAGATCATGGCGAAGGTTCGGCCAAAAATAAAAGTTAGTGTAGGAAGGAAATATAGATGTGAAAAAGTGTAAAAAGAAAGGAATAATAATGGAATGTGGCTATGGTTTGGTGATATTGATGGAAAGAAAGCAAATTGGAGGTGATGTGTAAGATATTGGCCTTGAATATGTCTGCCTTGAGTTTCCTGTCAAAGCCTTTGTTAGTTTGCCAACGGGACAATGAAGAGTTCAAGGGGGATGAAAAATTAAACAGGCACAGCAAGTAGCCCTGCTGGCTCACAGCTCTGGAGATACGGTGTCAACCTGATCTTGGGCACTTGTCTAGGTGGAGTTTGCATGCTCTAACTGTGACTGCGTGAGTTTCCTCTGAGTGCTCCAATTTCTTGCCACATCCTTAGTGTTTGTGGGTTTATAGAATGATCGTAATAGAGTTTTACAGCACCAAAACAGGCACTCAGCCCAACTTTTCCATGCTGACCAGGTCATCTACCCAAACAAGTTCCATTTGGCTACATTGGTCCCATATCCCTCTGCATCTTTCCTATCCACGTACGTGTCTAATATCCTTTAAGTGTTTAAATTCTACCTGCCTCTACCAGTTCCTCTGGCAGCTTGTTCCATGTACCCAACACCCAGTGCCCTAAAGGTGCCCTCAGTTCTCTATTAAATCCTTCCCCTCTTTTCCTTCTCATTTTAGAGTCCCTAGGGGAAAAAGACTGTGACTATTTATCTTATCTAAGCCGCTCATGATCTTATGAACCTTTACAGGATTTTCCCCTTAGCCTCCTTCCTACACTCCAGCCTATCCAGTCTCTTCTTAAGCCTTACCTTGCTCCAGTAACATTCCTTGTTTTTGAATATTTTATTTAAAAATTTTCCATACATGTGATTTGTAAACTTTTACATAGACAAAATGTTTATTAAAATTACAATGATCAATGTAGGTTTTACCCCACCATTACCCCTTACAAAAAAAACATATAATAAGGTATGTGATTATATGATCATATCAAATATAGAAAAATAGTTTCCTGGATTGCATGAAGGTTCAGTTTGCACACTAGGGTCGTGCAGTGTTTTGGGGAAGAAGACTAACACAGGTCTTAAGAGGCCAGAAGTACATTTTACATATTCACCCCTAAACTGTGGAAGCATTCGTGGGAATCTTTTCTGCACCCTTTCCAGCTTAATGATATCTTTCCTGTAAATGGCTGGCCAGAAATGCACAGAATACTGCAAATCTGATCTCACCAACATCTTATGCAGTTGTAGCATGACATCCCAGCCCCTGTCGCAAAAGCACAGAGAGGCTGGAGGAGCTCAGTGAGTCTCTCAGCGTCTGTGGGAGATAAATATATATAACCAGTGTTTTGGGCCTTCTTCAAGGCATGAGTGAAAAGTAGGTAGGTGCCTGAATTAAAAGGCAGGGGGGTGGGGGGGAGATAAGGGAAGAAAAAGCGTGGGCAGACCAACAGACAAATGTTGTTAATTGGATATGGATAGGAGAACAGGAGAGAAGTGAAAATTGATTGGGGGAGGGAGGGTTTTGGCTCTGGGAATGCAGAGCTGGGGGAAAGGAGACATACGGATAGATTGGGAGAGGGAGAGCTCATGAAGACTGGAGAAGTTCAGGTTAATGCTATCTGGTTGGAGGGTGGCCAGATGGAAGATAAGATGTTGTTCCTCCAATTTGCGGGTGGTCTCAGCATGAAACATACCGGCAAGGGAATTGAAATGGGTGGCCACTGGAAGATCCTCATTTTTGCGGCAGACAGAGCCAAGGTTTGATCCCCCAGCCTCCATCCAGTGTCTCTGATGTAGAGAAGACCAATTAAACACCATTTGTTTCATCCTTGCTCCTGTACTCTATGACCGTACCGTACCAAACAGCTTCTTCACCATCCTGTCCACCACAACAGGTTAAGTGGCCACTGTACATTAATCCTGCTATGAAGGTGAGAAGTGAAATGTGGAGAAGATGTTGAGAATGTGGAAGGAATTAAAAGAAATAACAGCATAAATGGGTTGGTACCAGAGTCAGTATCAGACAAATCTTTTCATTAATATTTCATAATATACACAGCATTAGGAGAATAGAAATAACACAATTAAAATGGTTTGTCCAAATCTACATAGTATAAGAGTGAAAATATGACATTTTAGAAATAATTCTCCTAAGAAAGAAAACAGATATAAAGAAATATTTATGATGTTATATGTTAAAAAAACTAACTAGTCTACTAAAAAAAAATTAAAAAAAACAATTGAGTGGCCCATCCCGAGGATCTGTCAAATAGTTTAAACCATATCTCCGGTCCACACCTACAGATAGCAAAAACGGCAAGAATTACATTACTGCAGCGCGATCATTGACCACGGTCAGACAAAGGCTTTATTAATCAGAAAACCCAAGCATGCCTCTTCTTGCTGCTGGCTCACGTCCAAGGCTGGTATGAAGAAGGAGATTAGGGCTCTCAGCCTTTATTAGGGGACCTAATGGGAAGGGGTACGGTACAGAAGGCGGGCCAGCCTGCCCAGCCCCGTAGGGATGTGCCAAGACATGACCGCAGTACTGTGTTCCACCACAATTATGCCAGGAAAGGAAGAGTTAATTCATAGAATAATGCCGGTTATATTCCATGAAAATCACCAATAAATGGTTTCCATGTTTCTTCAAATTTAGTATTCGTATCTAAAGTACAATTTCTGATTTTTTTTCTCGATTTGAGAAAGACATAAAGAACAAATCTAATTGGGGAGGCATTAACGTATCTGTGGAGGGGGGCACAAACTGCCATTTGTTTGATGTTCTTGCCGTTCGTGTTCAAGTGGGGATGAGCACAAAGCACAATAACTCATTTGGGGGGTGGGGCATCCAGGATGCCAACCTTGGTTGGTACAGGTTCAGTTTCATGCTGTACCCCTTTACTATTCATTTCATTTGAAGCCCATTTATTTCTCTGGGATAGAAGGTTGTGGGAAAACCTCATTTATGGTGGGTAATGTCAATATATCGTACACATCTATTTTATTATGGCGTGATTTGTCTGCTCTCAATGTTGTCTCTAAGTTGACAACCTTACAAAATGTCCAAATTTTAGTTTTCCACGTCATCTCTATCAGTCCCAAAGCATTGATTTATTTGCCCATGAATTAGAACATGGAACATTACAGTATAAGACCGATCCTTCAGCCCACAAAGCTGTGCTGATCCATGTATAAACTTACTCCACAATCTATTTTTTTTCTCTACTTCTCATCCATAACCCTTTACTTGAAGTTTCCGGGTGATGCAAAGATTGGAAGTATACTGGATCGGGTAGAATGTTGTCGTAGGTGACAACAGGATATGGTTAGGATGCAGAGTTGGACGAAGAAGAGGCAAATGGAGTTCAGTCCAGATAAGTGTGAAGTCATGCCCTTTGGAAGGTCGAACTTGAAGGTAGAATATGTGGTTAATGGTCAGATTCTTAACAGTATGGAGGAACAGAGCGATCTTGGCGAAGGAGCAAGGTTGCCACGCATGTTCATCGGGTAATTGAGGGTGTATGGTGTGTTGGCCTTCATTAATCTGGGATTGAGTTCAAGAGCTGTGAGATAATGTTGCAGCTCTGTAAAAATCCAGTTAGACCTCATTTGGAATATTTGTGTTCAGTTCTAGTCGCCTCATTACAGGAAGGATGTAGATGAGGGTCCAAAGGAAATTCATCAGGATATTTACAGGATTGGAGAATATACCTGATGAAGGAAGATTGACAGTGCTAGGGTTTTTGTCTTTGCGGTGATTAAGAGGTGTCGGCTCCGAATCATGGGTCCTCTACCGGCATCACCTACGGCTCCTAGAATGCTTCCACCCTCAACATTCACTGGAGCGACTTCATCACAACATTGAAGTATTTGAGATGGCAGAGGCCGACAGCATCGAATCCACGCTGCTGAAGATCAAACTGCGCTGGGCAGGTCATGTCTCCAGAATGGAGGACCATCGCCTTCCCAAGATCGTGTTATATGGCGAGCTCTCCACTGGCCACCGAGACAGAGGTGCACCAAAGAAGAGGTTCAAGGACTGCCTAAAGAAAGCTCTTGGTGCCTGCCACATTGACCACCGCCAGTGGGCTGATATCGCCTCAAACCGTGCATCTTGGCGCCTCACAGTTTGGCGGGCAGCAACTTCCTTTGAAGAAGACCGCAGAGCCCACCTCACTGACAAAAGACAAAGGAGGAAAAACCCAACACCCAACCCCAACCCACCAATTTTCCCTTGCAACCACTGCAACCGTGTCTGCCTGTCCCGCATCGGACTTGTCAGCCACAAACGAGCCTGCAGCTGACGTGGACATTACCCCTCCATAAATCTTCGTCCGCGAAGCCGAGCCAAAGAAAGAATAGAGGTTTGTAAGATTATGAGGGGACATTGATAGCGTGCACAGCCAGCACCTTTTTCCCAGAACAACAATCACAAATTACAGAGGACATTTGTTTAAAACTGCATCTCCCCCCCACCCCCCAAACTCACATTCCACTTTAAGTGTCCCCTATGCCATTGGTGCTCTCTAATTAGTAAGGGATTGCTTAAGGTGGGATATGGGTGGAAAGAAAATGTTTGAAAACCACTCTTTTAATTGTACCTCATTAACTTGTTATGTGCCCGGTTTCATAACTCCAAAGGGAATGGGCCAATGACCATTTTTCTTGAGCAAAATATTTCAGTCACAATTGGGTCTAGAACAATGGTTCTCTACCTTCCCACTCACATCCCACCTTAAGCAATCCCTTACTAATCACAGAGCACCAAAGGCACAGGGATTAAGGTTTTACTGAGCAGTTTGAAAGCACGAGTCTTGGCCAATGGTTTTCAAACCTTTTCTTTCCACCCACATCACACATTAAGTAATCCCTATGCCATCAGTGCTCTGTGATTAGGACACTTTTATGAAGGATTTGGGAATGCAGGTCCAGTTTAATGAAATTTCGCTTTATGCTAATGCAATAAGAACTAGGCAAACTCAATGCAGCATTTCACAGGAAATGTATTTTTGTTTCTTTTCCCATATTTATGCCGTTGAGAGCTTGCTGGGCTGGTGATAATGGAACTGGCAACTAAATGGGCTGTAGATCAAGCTAGAAAATTTGGACTTATCCAGAAGCAGCTCCCACAGGATAAATATATCTGGGTCAGCCCATGAAAAGCATTGGTAGCATGGATCTCTGAGCTCTGACTCCCCCAGCTGCATAATCGAGAGAGGATAATAAGAGCAGACAGCTCACTTTTAACTGTCTTTGTGCACGTATGTGTTTTATTACATTTGGATGACAAGTTCAAAGTCCTAAAACCCATTGTTGGACTTCAAGATTCAGGTAAGATGCGTCCAGTCGGAAGATCTCGTGTAGATGACACCATTTGCTTATGGATTCAAATAAAAGCTGAGAGACAAAATGATATCCACAGTTTTGAAGATCCTGGAAGAATGAATTGATGAGACTATGAGTGTTTCAATACAGGAAGGAAGTGAAGGAATTGAAGATAAGTGGATGTTGACAGGTTGTAAAAGTCCCAGGGAGCCAACAGGAGAGAGGCTAACCCAGAGTCAGCATCAGAACAAATCTCATTGGGGGCCATTAGGGTAACCGCAGGGGGGAGGGGGGAGAGGATTGGTGGGGTGGGGGTAGCGACGGCAGTGTTGGACTGGGGGTATGGCGGTGGAAGTGTCGGACTTGGGGGGGTGGTAGTGTCGCATCGGGGGGGGCGGAGGTGGGGGGGGTTGGTGGTGGTAATGTCATACTGGGGGTGGGAGGTGGTGGTGGTAACGTCGTACCAGGGGTGGGGGTTGGCGGCAGTAACATTGGACCGGGGTGGGGGGTGACAATGGTAACATTGGTCTGAAGGGGATGGGGGATGGCAGCAGTAACGTCAGACCAGGAGTGGGGAGTGGCGGTGGTAAAGTTGGATGGGGGTGGGGGTTGGCGGCAGTAACATCGGACCGGGGGTGGGGTGGTGACAGCGGTAACATTGGTCTGGAGGGGGTGGGGGATGGCAGCAGTAACGTCAGACCGGGAGTGGGGAGTGGCGGTGGTAACGTCGGATTGGGGCTTGGGGGTAGCGCAATAACTCATTTAAGGTGATATGGGCCGTGAATGCTGCCAACCCCCCCCCCCCCCCCCCCAATCACGATGCTGACCTTGGAGTAGCCACATAATCCTTGGTCTTCAATGGTTTTTCTATTTCTGAGACCCACCAACATCCTGTAGGTCACTGTTGTCAATCACAAACATACAAATGCTAAAGAATAGATCACAAACTTTAAGCCACAAATCAAGTGCGTATTGGAACATCCTTCACTTGTCCGAGTTAGTGCAGTGTCAAAACCTCGCAAAAGGCTTGACAACATTCTTTCTTGATTTGCCATGCCCTTGACCACCAGTGGCCATCTGCAAATGCACTGCACTGACTGGCCTAGGCTGGTCCGACAACACCTCGCAATCCTGTGACATCTACGTCCAAGAAGTCATGCAAAGACCACAGAGACACTACCAACTCCACATCCCCTCCCAAGTTACATGCCTGCCTGATTCAGAAATATTTGCAGGGTGGACACGGTTGTAAAGAAAGCTTTTGGTGTCTTGGGTTTAAATAAATCAAAGTACTGAGTACAGGAGTTCGGATGTTTATGTTGAGGTTGTATAAGACGTCGGTGAGGCCAACAGTGGAGTATTGTGTGCAGTTCTAGATAGCAATAAGATTGAAAGAGTGCAGAGAAGATTTATTAGGTTGTTGCCAGGTCTTCAAGAGTTCAATCACAGGGAAGATTAAACAGGCTAGGACTTTATTCCTTGGAACGAAGAAGAATAAGGGAAGATTTGATAGAGGTTTACAAAATTATGAGGGGTTTAGACAGAGTGCATGCGAGCAGGCTTTTTCCACTTAGATAAGGAGAGATAAATACAAGAGGACGTGGCTTTAGGGTGGAAGGGGAAAGGTTTAGGGGAACTTCTTCACTCAGAGAATGGTAGGAGTGTGAAATGAGCTGTCATCCGACATGGTGGGCACAGGCTCGATCTTGAGTTTTAAGAATAAATGGGATAGATACATGGCTGGGAGAGGCCTGGAGGGTTATGGAATGGAAGCAGGTTATTGGGACTAGCAGAACAATGGTCACCACACACTAGAGGGGCTGAATGGTCTGTAGCATTCTATGGTTCAATATCACCAGGCCAAATCCTGGAATTCCCTCTCCAACAGTACTGTACAGAGAGTTTCATTAGAAGGACTGTCGCAATTCCAGATGGCACTCATCAAGAGCATAAATATGGATGATTTTGTTCATGGAACATTATAGTAGCTCATCATTCAGACCAGTCAATGTCCTCTCAATCCTGATTGCTTTTGCTTGGTCAAGATTCAAGATTCCTTTTATTGTCATGTAATAGTGCAAAAAATATAAGGCAAACATAAACTTGACTAGCGCCCCTAACAATAGGAGAAGTAGAAGCAAAAGAGAGTTCCTTCAGAGACACTGAGTGTCCGAGAGTTTGCCTCCAGTGCTCCCGCAGCCTATACAGCCGCACAGACACCTGTTCAAACCATTGGAGACCCAAGCTCCAGATCCAAACCACCCATACAATCTGGGAAGCCTTCAGCACCCGAGGCCCTGTGGGAGCCCTTCCTGCCCCCAGTACCCTCTCGAATTCCGATTCCGACACCTGGATCCTTTGAGTCATTCTCCAGCTGGTGTGAGTTCTTGGACAGCTAGTTGCCAAAGTCATTGGCCCACTACCATAGCATGTCAGAATCAGAGCGCGCAGCCCGAGCTTGTCCACTGCTGTCCCACTATAATATGCGATTAACAGGGAAACAAAATCCCCACCCACAAACATGGCCCAAATAGACAGTCTGAACTAGAGGCCTTTTAGGCTAATCACGTTGATAATTCCTAATCCTTCTGCCACACTCCAGCTGGGCTAATAGAAGGGCTTTACACTTTCACTCTTAATACACTTCATCAACATCAATTCCTTAAAATCAGGACATATTAAAGCCGGCAAAGCTTTTAGCTCCTCAAAATTCATTTGACCTCCAAGCGTTAAAGCTGCTACTATCTCTTGGGACAATCTCAGGCTACTCCACTGACAGCTGGAGGCAATAACTGGTGATGCATGATCTGTGTTCTAGAAAGGAGGAAATTACAGAAGGTCATTTACAAGGAAAATGTTCTGACCCAATTCATGACCTAATCTAAATGTATTTAAAGAATATATTGGTTCATCTTCCATTCTCTGCTTGACACTCGATTTTATGCCGAAATCGATTGCTCAGAAACAGAGCTCAGAAAATAAAGAAATGACATTCTTTATAGTTGAAAGTTTTATTAACATTTTACAAAAGCAGTGCAGTATACTTATTTTATTGTGTTATCATTGAATTGAGAGTTTCGGTTGTTGAAATACTAAATTGATGTTTGTGTGTGTGTGGGTGTGGGGGGGTGTATGTGGGTGTGTATATGTGGGTGTGTGTGTGTGTGTGCATGTGCGCGCATGTGTCTGTGCATGTGAGTGTGTGCATGTGAGTGTGTGTGTGCGTGTGTGTGTGTGTGTGTGTGTGTGTGTGTGTGTGTGTGTGCGTGCGCGTGTGTGTGTGGAGTGCGTGTGTGTGTTTTGGGAGTGGAGGGGTGAGGTTGATGCTGATTTAGTGAATTCATTCACTTTTCCTGCAGATTTATAGGGAAGTTTAGGTTGTCGTTCTGCTGTTTGGCTCTGGAATCTGCAGAGCAATTAGCTTTTATTTCAAAATTATATTTTAATGACTAGATTTATAAAAATACATAAAGGGACAATCAAAATGCCACTTCAAACATTTCAATGGTGGTAGACCCATTGGACTGGTATCAGCTTCTATCATCAAGGTCCCCCACCACCCAGGCCATGCCATTTTCTCACCGCTCCCATCTGGAAGGAGGTACAGGAGCCTGAAGACACGCACTCAACCTTCCAAAAGCAGCTTCTTCTCCTTGGCCGCCATCAGGTTTCTGAATGGACAATGAACCTGTGGACACAATCTCCCTTTTTGCATGAGTTAGTTATTTTTAAAAATCTTGTTTTTTGCCCTACATTCCACACAATACTGCTGCCACAAAACAACACGTTTCATGACACACATTCATGAAAATAAACCTGATTCTGATCCTGATATTTGTCGATCCAGATACTTTTAAAATTCCATGATGGGAATTGGGGAATTAAATTCAATTAAATGAATCTGCCAGTGAATCATGTTATTACCAGATTCTGATTAAAACTCAGCTAGTCTAGTCACGCATTTCAGTAAAAAGAAACCTGCCCTTTATTTAAACTCTTCTTAAAACTTAATTCTGTATTGAATGTTCTGGCAATGTTCTGAACTTGACTGGCAAACCACTCAGTTCAGGACACAGCTGGGGAGGAACAAAAAAAAAGCAAAGATCTGGACCCACTACAATTCACCTACCATCACAATCACTCCACAGCAGATGTACTATCGTTGGCTCTCCACTCAGCTCTGGATTAACTCGAAAACATACGGCTGCTTTTCATTGACTTCAGTTCAGCCTTCAATACCATTTTTTTAAAAATTTAGACATACAGCATGACAACAGGTTATTTTAGTCAAGAGTTTGTGCCACCCAATTTACACCAAATTAACCTACATCCCTGGTACGTTTTGAATGGTGGGAGGAAACCGGAGCCCCCAGGGAAAGCCCACATACAAACTCCTTAGAGACGGCATGGGATTCAAACCCTGGACCTGATCACTGGGGCTGTAAAGACATTGCGCTAACCACTGCACCCACCGTGCCGCCCTAATTATTCCCTCAGATCAGCTCGTTGAGTGGTGTCACTCCAACAATCTTGCTCTTAACGTTAGCAAAATCAAAGATATGACTGTTGACTTCAGGAGGAAGTCAGGGATACATAGCCCAGTCCTCATCGAGGGCTCAGTAGCGGAGAGGGTCAAGAACTTCAAATTCCTGGGTGTCAATGTCTCCAAGGATCTGTCCTGGAGCCTCCATGTTGATGCAGTCATGAAGAAGGCTCGCCAGCGGCTATACTTTGTGAGATTTGTTATGCCACCGAAGACTCTCATAAACTACAGATGTACTAAGGAGAGCATTCTGGCAAGTTGTATCACTGCCTGGTATGGAGACGCCAACACTCAGAACAAGAATAAACTCCAGAGAGTTGTTAATTCAGCCCATGACATCACGGGCACCAGGACTTCACTCCATTGAGGACATCTAAATGAGCTGATGTCTTAAAAAAGCAGCCTCTATCCCCAAAGATCCCCCACCAGCCAGGCCATATCCTCTTCAGTCTGCTACCATCGAGAAAAAGGTACAGGAGCCTGCAGTGAAATAATCCTGGTTTCCCGCCTAAATCCAGAACCCTTCTGAAGACTACGATAAGACCATACCCATAGTTATAAGCTAATAAAAATGTTTGTTCTCTCTCCAGTTGTGAGAGCTTTTATCCGCACTACAATTTTATTAGCTTACTCTCTAAATGATGGATGCGCTACTCAAGTATGCAATGCTACTGATAGACCCTCTGACCCCCGACATGGCTGAGGAGTTCACATACTGGCTAGACTGCTTCCAGGTCTATGTGAACATGAGCAGGGATGTCTTCCACACTGATGAACTCAGGAGGTCTGCACTCGTTTCGAGGGTAGGAACGAAAGGGTATGCAGTCATCAGGGACTGTTCTACATATGATGCTGTCATCGAGGTGTTGAAGGCTCGGTACCTGAAGTCACAAAATGAAGTCCTAGCGAGGCACTGATTCACTCTACATCACCAATGACCAGGCGAGGCCATCAATGACTACCTATGGCAACTTGCCAAGAAGTGCGGGTATGAAGCGGCTACGGGCCGCGTTTGTAAAGAATAGATCCGGGACACTCTAGTTGCAGGGGTCCGCTCGAGGTAAACAATGCAGTGACTACTCAAGTCGGGAAGAAGGACCTGGGTAGCCACAACGAACTGGCCAAATCGGTGGGACATGCCAAGCTCAAGAATGACGACCTCGAAGCCAGCGAGCTCGCTTACCCAGGTGACCCCTTCCAAGGACCAGCTGTGCTTCCCGTGCTAGGGAGTACTTTTTTTGCAGCAAGAGCAGAATCTTGTTACCCAGCAAAAGACTCCATGTGTTCCAACTGTGGCAAGAAAGGGCATTGGGCAAGAGTTTGTCGTGTGAGGGGAAGCCCGGGGAAGTCCGTGGCCTGCACCACTCCGGGATCCAATTCCAGCCCAAGCTGTCTGCCCCAAATTCACCCAAACCCAGTTGCTCTGCAACACGCTGATGGAGGGTGGTGGTGAGGAAACGGCGCGAAAAAACTCAGCCATGACCCAAATTCAAACACGGTGCCATCATCGTCGGAGGAAGGAGGGTGGCCATCTTGCTGTGCAACGAGGTTGATGCCATCTTACTACGCAGAGCAACCAAGGATAGTAGGGGCCACTTGAGTGAAGAGTATGGAGTCGCTGGGGACCTAACCTCGATGGTCCTAGATCAAGACAGACCTCACCAGCTCAGCAACTCCATAGTGAAGGTAAACGGACATTCCACTAAATGCCTAATTGATACAGGCTCGACTGAAAGCTTCATAGATTCATGGACTGTGGAAGAATACAACCTAAAGATGTATCCTTCCAATTATCACATATTTCTTGCATCTCATTCGTATTCTATGCGTATTCAACAATATTGTATAGTATATCTGGCGTTTGAAGGGGGAGAATTCTGTAAGATTCATTTGTATATATTTGATGAATTAGGTTAGGTTTGGACTTCCTGTGTTACCTTAAAAGCATGACTTTGGAGAATTCTGGTCCCCTCCCCCAGTAACGCTTCGGATCGGTGGGCCCCTAAAATCAGAACCTACATGCAGCCTCTCCACACTGAATATCGACCCGCCTCCTCTCTTCTCAAATCTGTCCCGAGACTGCAAACCTATTGCTACCAAGAGCAGGAAGTTCAGTACAGCCGATCGAGATTTCATAAAGTCTGAGACGTAATATCTACTCAATGAAGGTATCATCGAACCTAGCACCAGCCCCTGATGACTGCAAGTGGTAGTGGTAAAAGGGGAAAACGAGTCCAGGCTAGTAATTGACTGTAGTCAAACTATTAATCGGTACACACTCCTGGACGCTTACCCCCTCCATCAAATTTCAGACATGGTGAATGATATTGCACAGTTTCGGGTCTATTTGACTATCGACCTAAAAGCTGCTTATCACCAGCTGCCAATTCGTTCTGAGGACCATCCATATTCGGCATTTGAGGCTAACGGTCATCTCTATCAATTTCGGAGGGTCCCTTTCGTTATCACTAATGGGGTTTCACTTAGGATGTGGCCCTGGCCGTTACCCTCACCCAGGCGGGCAGACTGGTGGCATTTCTTTCTCGGACATTACAAGGCCATGACCTCTGGAACCCATCTCTGTAAAAGGAGGCTCAAGCCATTGTAGAACCTGTGAGGCATTGGAGGCACTACCTGGCTGGTAGGAAATTTATGCTCCTCACCGACCAGCGCTCGGTCGCATTCATGTTTAATAATCTCAAGAGGGAAAAATCAAAAGTGACAAGATTGCTAAGTGGAGGATCAAGCTCTCCACCTACAATTATGACATCGCCTATTGGTCAGGAGCTCTTAATGACCCTCCAGATGCCTTATCCAGAGGAAGCTGTGGCTCTGCACACACCAGCTAACTGAGGTCTCTGCATAATGAACTCTGCCATCCAGGGGTCACACGCATGGCTTATTTGTCAATGCGCGCAATCTGCCCTACTCCATGGAAGATGTAAGGGAAATGACCAGGTCTTGCCAGATCTGCGCCGAGTGCAAGCTACACTTCTACTGCCCCACAAAGGTGCACCCGATCAAGTCATCCAGGCCCTTCGAATGGCTCATTGTCGATTTTAAGGGACCTCCCCCCTCTACAAAAGGGAACACTTTCTTCTTCTCTATTATTGATGAGTACTCCCGCATCCTGTTCACCATTCCATGTCCAGACACATCCACTTCATCAGTCATAAAGGGCCTAGACTCCATTTTCGCCCTGTTCGGGTATCTCAGCTATATACATAGCAACCAGGGCTCAGCCTTTATGAGTGATGAGCGATGTCAGTACCTGTTGGTGAGGGGCATCGCATCCAGTAGGGCTACTAGCTACCACCCCTGGGAGAACGGGCAGATTCAAAAGGAGAATGCTACAGTGTGGAAGGCTGTCAAACTGGCCTTGAAGTCAAAAGGCTTTCCAGACTCATGCTAGCAGGAAATTCTCACTATGGCGCTACATTCCATCCGATCATTACTATGTACCACGACCAACACTACCCCTTTCGAGAGAAGGTCAGCATCGGGAACTCCCAACTTAACAATCCTGGTCCAGTCCAGTCCTTCTCAGGAAGCAAGTGAGGAGAAGCAACGCCGACCCCCTGGTGGAAAGGGTGAAAATGCTCCACGCCAATCCCACGTTCACCTATGTGGAGTACCCAGATGGCAGGGAGAACACCGTCTCCATCAGGGACCTGGCACTCGCTGGAATACGGAGACCATTGCCTCAGGTACCCTCTGTGCTACAGAGCTCATTCTCGCCACCCCCAGTCAGGGCCTCAGGGGATCCGGTTCAGGAGGAAAGTGCATCCCCCTCCACCATTGAGCCAGAGACACAGCCCACCTCTCCTCCCTCACAGGGGGACCAGGAGACCCAAGGAGTCCAAGGCCCCCTAGTGCTAAGGCACTCCACCAGGATCTCCAGATCCCGGACCACTTAAATCTGTAAATTTGTAAATAACCGTATATTTTTCAACCATTTGTTTCTGAACCCATGTTCTCTATCTTCATTCGCAGACCCTAAATTCTGCAGGAAGGGGTGAATGCAGTGAACTGGGATTCACTGGTAGTGTGTTGAACTGATGGCTAGCTCCGCCTCCCGGCTCCACCCCCATCTGCTCACATATAAGCCTGATTTCCCACCTAAACCCAGAACCCTTCTGAAGACAACAGGGGAACCCTACCCTTAGTTATAAACTAATAAAAGTGTTTATTCTCCCTCCAGTCATGAGAGCTTTTATTCGCGCTACAGGAGCCTGAAGACGAGCTCCCAGCGGCACAAGATCAGCTTCTTCCCGCTGCCATCAGATTCCTGAATGATCAATGAACCAAAGACACTGCCTGACTTTTCTTGCACTATTATTTTTATTTTTTTAATATTTATTTTTGTAAGGTGGTTATTATATAAAATGTTTGCTCTATGATTTACCTGCTGCCGCAAAACAATGAATTTTGTGACTTGTCCATGGCAATAAATTCGGATTCTGATTCTGAGTGAATGAATATCCCCTCCCCCATTGAGGAGAAGCAGAAGAAATGACCTACAGGACAATGACTACGGCAGAGATCCAGCGAGGGGCTCAGCACCTAAAGAACCCATAAGGGAAGGTGACCACACCAGCAGACCAGTGTGGGGTTCAGCTGCTGAGGGACCCGCACGGGCTACAAGTTACTTGCGGTTTGGGGGACCTGCATGGGCTGCTGCTTGCTGGGCATGCTCATGGGTACCAGGAATCAGAGCCGGGATTCGAGAGAGTGCTGAGAGCAAGAAGGGCCTTGGGTCCTGAAGGATTCCCGATCGTTTTGGAGATTTAGATCTGGAGCTTGGGTTGCCGATGAATTGAACAGGACTCTGCGCAACTTCTCTTTCTCTCATACAGTAAGGAGTGCTTGGCAATACTAACGGCAAATCTTTACTGCACAGCAGGCCAAAGTTAATAAGGAACCTTGAATCTATTCCACTTACAATTAATCTTACTTACTTTTGTCTCTCTTTCAAAAAAATGTGGTTAAAACCAACTGAAGATATTGGTTAATAGCTCTTCATTACGTGCTTGACATTGTCTCTTACAATTCAAAGGGGTACATAGTGCACTTTTGCCCAAGGCTAAATTGTCTCGCTTTTATTCTGATATGACTCCACGGTGCAACAGGTGTAAGAGCGTAGAAGCATCATTAATTCATTTGTTCTGGTCTTGTCCTGGTCTAGAAAAATACTGGAGAGAGGTGTTCCATACTTTCTCGAAAATATCCAATATAGATTTAGCGCCAAATCCTCTGGTGGCCCTCTTCAGCGCAAGGGGAGGGAATGATTCTTCTTTGTCTCTGGTTCAGAGTCGTGTTTATTTCCTTTTGCCTCTATTTTGGCGAGGTGAGCGATTTTTCTTAGATGGAAGGGTACTGCCCCACCTACTCATGATCAGGGGTCGCGGGACATCATGTCTTGTTTGAACTTGGAAAAGATTCGTTAATAATTCAGGTATAAGATTCCAGACGATATGGGGGTCATTTATGACTCACTATAAATTTTACTCCAATGTAATTAAATTGTCCCACTTATATGTTCCTCGTTCTTTATATTAATTTTTTTTAGCCTTCGTTTTTTTTTAAATACCAGTCGTCTGGCAGTGCGGTGAACTACAGGGTTTGAGTTCTTCTCCTCAACTATTCTCTTCTTTCCTTTTGTTTTGTATTATCAGAGGGCTTTTTTTTCTAAGAAAAAGTACATACTATTTAGAATATGAATTATGGATATGATTTACAATTTATGTATGAGTGATGGATGGAATATCTTATTTAGTTTATGTAACTGTCCATACTATCTAGTTGAATTGTACCCCTTTTGTTTGTATAAGTTCTTTATTAAAATCGCTAAAAAGTATTTTTAAAAGATAAAGAAAACCAAATGAAGAGGCTTTCTGCAGGTTCCAACATTTTGGCATACAATCGCTTAATTTTGGCCTCTCCCCATTGACCCTCTGTAGTAATTATTATTGCATCAATATTTCACATTAACGTGGTGCTGTATAGTCATCATAATGTATAATGTGGGATTGCAGTCAGAACACGAGAGTTCTATTTATAGCAGCACTCCAGATCGAGAGTACTGCAAATATGCAAAGCAAATTACATCGCAACTAAAATATTTCAACATTGTAGAGCAACACACCATTTAAGAAGTAAAATTTAATCTTCATAAACTGGAGTGACTTGCATGCTTAATGTTTATCTGCCTCAGGAACAGATTAATCAAATGAATCCTGCAGTAAATGCTCTAGTTTTATTTCCGTGCAGATCTTAAAGGTTCCAAAATTTAGTATATGGCTGCTTTTTTCCAGTGGTAACCAAACTGTTGTTGGATCTCTGTGAACTATTTTTGTGTTTAAGTTAACCATGAAGAAATCACGCCAATGCCTTTGCTTTCTAAGAAGGCGGAGGAGATCTGGCGTGTTGTCGAATACTCTATCAAACAGCTGCCGGTGTACTTTTGGAAGTGTATTAGCTGGTTACATCTTAGCCTGGTTTGGAAAAACTCAAGTGCTCAGGAATCCAGAAAGCTGAAGGGAGTGACAAACCTAGCCATGCCCATTTCGGGCACCATCCGCCCATCCATTGAAAACATCTGTGTGAGACACTGCCTCAAATACTCGGCCAACGTCAGATAGGATTCCCATTGTCCTGGGCATTATCTTTTCCCAGTGCCTCCTTCAGGCAGAAGTCAGATCACCTTTATTTGTCATTCATACCATAACTGCTAATGCAATGCACAATAAGGACAAGACGGTGTTTCTTCAGGACCAAGGAGCAAATTTACATCAATAAGTTAAATATTAAAACGCAATATAGTAAAAAAAAATCCATGATATATTAGTGCGCATCTGTTCTAGGAATTGAGGAGATTGATGGCTTGGGGGATACAACCTGTTGCACAATCTGCCTTCTACGGTGCCTGCTACCAGATGGCAGAAGGGAGAAAAGTTTACAAGAGGGGCGTGAAAAGCCCTTCAAAATGTTATTTGCCTTCCGCATGTGCCATGTGTTGTAGATGTCTGTCATGGTAGGAAGAGAGGCCTAACGTTCTTGCTTCAAGGACAGTTTCTTTTTTTTAGCCCCTAACAGCTCTTGAACCTCCCCCTATTCCCATAACCCTCACCATATTCTATTCAGGACCACCGTAAGATCTGTACTTACTATTGAAACATCACATTTTATGCCCCAACTGCAACTATGAATATTTATTTATCTAATTTTTTATGTCTATTTTCTGCCTGGGCATACTGCGGTCATTTATACTAGTGCAGTGGTGTTCCTGTTTACTTGTGTGGCTGCAGCGAGAAAGTTTGGTACACTGTACTTGTGTCTATGACAATAAACTCTTATCTCAATCAAATCATAAATATTTACTTCAGCTACAACAGAACCAAAGACTCAGGAATTGGTGTCTGCCTTGCTCAACATTCAATGTTCTCACAAGCAACTTACCCATGAATGCTGGTCTAGCTTGTGAAGGCCCTGTGGGATTTACCATCGGTATTAATGGGCTTCAATTAACAGGAGACAGGCTTTCATGCTGATGCTCAAAAAGTGGGGGGGGGGGGGGGGCTCATGCTGCCCGATCCCAGTGTTTTGTCAGTGGGTGAGCTCTGTGCTGGGAAGCCCAATGGGACTCATTTGTGTCACTGCACTGCAAACCGGAACTTCCAAGGGCTTTCAAAGCAAAATACTGCAGATGCTGGAAAACTGGGGGGAAAAAAAATAGCATGAGCTGGAAATAATCAGCACGATCCACCATAGTGTGCTTTATGTAATAGTGATCATACTATTCACTCTCTATATATCTCTGTCTATATTCACTTGCATGTATCGAAATCCATCCGCTACTCATTTGTTCACACATTTCAACTCCTTTTGAGCCACATCAAAATATTCATGCAATATCAGCCACTTTTCTCTGACCCAGAAAGAAAACAATTTATGCCATGGAGTAAGTTTTGAAAATAAATGCTTCTAACTGACCCAAGACCCTGAAAATGGTAAAACAATAACAGCAGACGCTGGAGCCCTCAGCAGATCTGGCAGCATCTGTGAAGAGAGAAACAGCTAAGGTATCTACTGAAAGGTTTTATCAAAGGTTTTAACTCACTTTCTCTGTCCACAGAAGCTGCCTGAGTATTTCTGGATATTCTTTGTTCTATTTCGGACATCAGAGGATGTGGTAATGACATAGACAGACAAGGGTGAAGCAATGAGTGTTCTCCTCCATAAGAGGATCTACCCACTGACCCCTGATAGTCAGTGGTGTAACATTTGTCCTCCCTAATGCATATCAGCCTTGACAGAAAATTTGACTCGACAAGCCACCTAAATTCTGCGGTGATGAGATCAGGTTAGCAGCTGGGTGACCCAGAGGAAATGGTAAATATCCCGGTCAACAAGGCATGATTCAACTCACCTTTATGTTAAGCTACAGATTGAAATTTTTTTTCTGATGTCTTGGGGAATTCATTTTGCAATGTGGTTTCTTGTCTCCCTCTTTCTCTCAGAGCATCATTGAATCTTCTTGAGCAATACGTTAGCCTTACATGGTGTTCTGTAGTCGTTAATGCAGCCCTCTGTTGTTAGAGTTGACTCGATGCCTGCAGTTGTGCCATCCATGAATATAGTGGAGAAACTCAGTCGGCCCTGCTGATTTCTCCAGCACATTTGCATTCGGCACTTCGTCCCAGCATTTACAGTTGTTCTTGTTTAACTGCATGCGATTGCTGTTTTGAGGGTTTCGGCAAATATACCAGAATACCTAATGGGTGCAAAACATCTCATGACACTGTATGAAGAAAAGTCAGGCTAATATTCATTACTTATTCCATTCTTCTCAACTTGCTGCCTGCAAATTAGATGTTGCCTGTTGGAGTTATAACCATGATTGCATTTCAAAAGTTCTTCATTAGCTCAAAAGCACTTTGAAACCTTTTGAAATGAATGTGAAAGGCACTATGTAAACACAGGTCTTTCTTTCAGTGCATAGCATTACACTTGATATGTCATGTGACTGCACAAGTACAATCTGACGAAACAGCGTTCTCCGGTCTTCGGTGCAAAACACGCAGACACACAACCAGCCATAGCACACATACAGACAAACAATACATATGCAGTACAACTATTTATATATACAAATAAATATTTTGCTTCTTGAATATGAGAGTCACGGATGGTTAGCGTGAGCAGTTTGCTTGGTCGTTTACCATCTAAATTTAAAATTAGTGGCTGTATTGTGCCTTGCCCTGTTGTGCTGTCGTCTAATAGTCTGAGATTGTCTGATCTTAGAAGCTAAGCAAACTCAGGTACTTGGAGGGGAGACTGCCTAGGTCTTTGTGAGGGGGGCTGGACAAAATGGGGACTCTCTGCCTTACGATCTTTTTTTCTTTGGCTTGGCTTCGCGGACGAAGATTTATGGAGGGGGTAAAAAGTCCACGTCAGCTGCAGGCTCGTTTGTGGCTGACCAGTCCGATGCGGGACAGGCAGACACGATTGCAGCGGTTGCAAGGGAAAATTGGTTGGTTGGGGTTGGGTGTTGGGTTTTTCCTCCTTTGCCTTTTGTCAGTGAGGTGGGCTCTGCGGTCTTCTTCAAAGGAGGCTGCTGCCCGCCAAACTGTGAGGCGCCAAGATGCACGGTTTGAGGCGTTATCAGCCCACTGGCGGTGGTCAATGTGGCAGGCACCAAGAGATTTCTTTAGGCAGTCCTTGTACCTTTCCTTTGGTGCACCTCTGTCACGGTGGCCAGTGGAGAGCTCGCCATATAATACGATCTTGGGAAGGCGATGGTCCTCCATTCTGGAGACGTGACCCATCCAGCGCAGCTGGATCTTCAGCAGCGTGGACTCGATGCTGTCGACCTCTGCCATCTCGAGTACCTCGACGTTAGGGGTGTGAGCGCTCCAATGGATGTTGAGGATGGAGCGGAGACAACGCTGGTGGAAGCGTTCTAGGAGCCGTAGGTGGTGCCGGTAGAGGACCCATGATTCGGAGCCGAACAGGAGTGTGGGTATGACAACGGCTCTGTATACGCTTATCTGTTTACATCCGGTACCGCACGGATGGCAGTCTCTTCAATCTGAGGCGCCTGCAAGCTCACACCAAGACACAAGAGAAACTTGTCCGTGAACTACTCTTTGCAGATGATGCCGCCTTAGTTGCCCATTCAGAGCCAGCTCTTCAGCGCTTGACGTCCTGCTTTGCGGAAACTGCCAAAATGTTTGGCCTGGAAGTCAGCCTGAAGAAAACTGAGGTCCTCCATCAGCCAGCTCCCCACCATGACTACCAGCCCCCCCACATCTCCATCGGGCACACAAAACTCAAAACGGTCAACCAGTTTACCTATCTCGGCTGCACCATTTCATCAGATGCAAGGATCGACAATGAGATAGACAACAGACTCGCCAAGGCAAATAGCGCCTTTGGAAGACTACACAAAAGAGTCTGGAAAAAAAACCAAAAAAAACAACCAACTGCCTTACGATAGACAAAAGTTAAAGAATTTCATGTATTTTAGATTCTAAAGGTAGTGTTACACGACAATAATGGAACCTTGACCTTTATTAAGTGAGGAGTTTAATGCAGTCTTCAACAGTGAGAAGAAAAGCAAAGGGAAACTCTTGCCCCATTCTGCAACATTGTCAGTGGATCAATCTGCACAGCAAGACTTATTTGCATTCTGTTTTCCAATTTGGTCGACAGGAACTAGGGAAAAAATAAAATCACAGCTTCAATATCCTGTATAGGCTATGAAGATTTTCTCTCTCTCTCTCTCTCTCCCTCTGCCGTAAATTAGGCAGCCAGCTGCCAATATTTTGGTGCATTTTATCACTGAAGGTGGTGCTTGATAAAAGATGCAAATTCTCCAAATGTTTTCATGCTGCATTTAAATGGAAACCGCAGATAAGCTGCAGCCTCTCAGAAGGAGCCAATCCTTTGAAAATCCCATTGGTTGCTCAACTTTTATTGCTTGGGAGTCGGCGGAAACTTTTAAAGGTCCCTGGTACCTCTTCTGCTTTCCAGTGTTAGTCTTGCAAACAGCCCATACAGCAGGTCTGGTTCTGTTTGCTGTATCTCAAGTGTCTGTGCTCTGATAAAACCTAACAAGATTGTACTTAAAACAGGCTCTCTGTAGGATTTACCTCTGAATCTCTTACTTACTCAATGTTACTAACCATACAATTCCTGCATCACTGAGTATGAGTCACCCTCCAATAATCCTGTTCACCCAGGAGCTGGCATCAACTAAATTAGGAGTACCAATAAAACATTATTTGTTTTATACCAGTGTAATATAAATAAGTGATTGATATAATAATTGACAGTTAAATGTTCAATGCAGGAACTTTCTTGGTTGGACTTTTTGCCTTTAGTTTCACAGTTAATTTCTCCCATTCTTCTCCGTGAATTGTCACCTTGTCATGGTGGAGGCGTTTGTGTGGTCCTGAGATCCCGAGGATGATGCCGTCTGGAGCTGGGCTCCTGGTAGGGTCACCCATGGTGGTAAGGTCAAGGGGGAGAGGTCCATGACAAAGAACAATCCAACCAAGTCCTCAACGGTGGAACAGGCGGACGAAGTGACTCTGAACTCGACGGCCGTGAAGGTAGATGAAGGCTGCAACATCTCCATCTGCTCCAATCGTTGTGGTTTCCATGACATTGGATTTAGTTGGTTGATTTGTGGAGTATCGTGCACCTCTTGGAGTACAACATTAAATACACGTTCGACAAATACACGCACAGGTATCTTCGCTCTATGGGTCAACGGAACGAAGGCCATCATCCTCAACCTCGAGCGATAGCCGCGACGATTTGTCACATTGTACTTGGTGCAGTGAGAAGTGTTCTTTTAGGAGAAGTCTGACAGGTTAACTCTAACATTCATGTAGTCACATAAAGTTGAAGAAAGGAGAACAATTACAGAGATAAGATGAACAAAAAATCAATTAGTGCAAAGCAAGGGGAGCGTGAGAGCAGGTCCTTCAGCTCACAGAGTTCACGCAGAACCTCCCTGCTCTGAAATCCCTTTCGCAATGGAGGCCAACATACCATTTGCCTTCTTGATTACCTGCAAGCTACCTTCTTTTGACATGTACAAGCACTCCCAGGTCTCTGAACAACAGAAGGCTACAATTTAAATTAGAGGCTAATCCACTATTTTCCCTTCTAATGAGGCTGACTTCGCATGGTACTCCATCTGCCAGACCCTTGCCTACTCACTTAACCTCTATTACTCTCTTTGCAGACTCTCAGTGTCCTCTACACAATTTGCTCTTCATTTATTTTGTATCCTCAGGGTTTTAATACTTTCCACTCACTTGGTTCCCCCCTTCAAATCATTGATGTGCATTGAGAGCAGTTGCGGGTCTACTAAAGATATCCCACCAACCACTGATGGCCAACAAAAGAAGTACCCATTTACCACAGTGCTCTGCCTTCTGTTGGATAACTAGTTCTCTCTCAGTGCTGATTCATTATCCCCAACTTCATGCATGCTTATGAATAAGTCTTCTGTGCAGCACCTTATTGAATACCTTCTGCAAGTCTAAACCTACCACATCCTCCTGTTACCCATCTAGCCTGGTTATATCCTCAAAGTATTCTGGTAAATTTGTTTAAACACGACCTGATTCATGCTCTGTGAAAAAGTTCCATGCAGATTCGCCAGTTTTCCTTCCTTCATGCATTTTTCTGACTTGAACTTGTTCAGGGTATCACAGCCAGAACTTGGAACGAGATGTGAGAATGGTTTAGCTCAAGGGGAGGTTTCACCGAGCAGGCTCGATGGGCCAAATGGCTGCTTCTGTTCTTTTTCTTGTGATCTTGTGACGGCTTCAACCATTTCCACATTACCCTCTTCTCATCCTCGAAGGGACCGCGGTTTACTTTAGAAACTTTTTTTTCTGCTTTACATATTTTAAAAATAGCGCCTGTTTTATTATTATGTTTTATTATTATTTTATTATTATGTTTTATTATTATGTTTTATTATTATGTGCTAGTTGATCTTCATAATCTAATCACATGTTTTTGTTGCTTGCTTAGTGATTGTTTTTTGGTTGTTTTCTTAAAATGTTCCCAATCTTCCAGTTTCCCATTACTCTTGACCACTTTCAATGCATCAACTTTTAATTTGATGTGTTTGTTTAGTTCTATGTTATCCACAGCTGGCTATCTCTACCCTTACAACCCCTGATTTTAACTGGAATATATTTTTGTTGTGTGGTAGACCACTTTATGTATATATTTATTCAGGAGTCTGTGGGTTCCTCCCAAAGACTCCTGAATAAAGGTGAAATGTCCCTCAGCCCCCTCCTCAGTTCGGGAAAGTCGACCAGCAGGGATGTGCCTTCATTCTATTGCGAATAAAAGCCCATCAGTTTTACTCAACTTCAGTCATTTGGAGTCATTGAACACTGTGAAAAATGTCTTTGAAAGTTCCTCAACTATTCCACCATAAACCCTGTGCTCCCACTCTACATTAGCCAACTCTTCCTTCGTTCCATCTTCGTCGTAAAACATGGGGTTTGGATCTTGATGGATTTTGGTTATACGAGAATTCGGAATTTGAGAAACTAATTGTGGAACTTCTTGACAGCTGGTGCCTGGATAAATCTTCAGCCTGAAAGATCAGAATTATACACTTCCTTGTTAGCCCCTAACAGCAACTTTGGCAAGTCGTTCTATTAGCAAACGCATTGACTAAAGCTTCTCTTACAGCACCTTGTATTAATTAGTAGTGGCCTCACCTTCTTTTTACCACGACAAATAGAACAACCAACTGTTTTTCTCTTATATTAACAAGCTGCCAACAAAACTGGAGGAAATGCATCTTGAAAATGTGACTTCTGTTGTTGGCAGCAAGAATTTTGCTGCTTTGACACCCCACATGCAATCGTATACCTCAATGAGATTTAAGTACTACACACAGCTGTTATTATTGTGGAATAGGCAACAGGTAAATGGTTTCAAGGAAGGGAACAGAGACCTGACTAATGACAGGGACGAAAACCTCTGTAACAGGGTGACGTGGTTAAGTGCTGGGACAGGGTAGGGAGAAAAGGAGAATAAGGGGTTGACTGTGTAGCAGGTGCTAATAAGTTGCAAACAGAATTGTTGTGGTCTTGATTATATCAGGGTTCAATTTTGTTTGGCTAAAATAACTCAAGTACTTTAAGAAGCAGAGATGTAAAGCATTTCATTTGCAAAGTATTAAAGACGACCAAATAATTAAAAGTTTATATAATATATATAATCTATATATATATATCTATATCTATATCTATATCTAGATATAGATATAGATATATTATATAAAAATATATATAAATGGCATCTCTTTATCTTTCATTCAACTACAGGTACTGCATATTTCCTGTGCCAGCCTGACTTTGGAGAAGAAAGCCAGGAGCAAAAGGTTCTGTTGTAACTGTTGCGAAAGTTAATACTGCTGGCAAAACTTTCATGGTTTAGGAGTTTATATCAGAGCACAGGGCTTTTGATTTCAGGGAAAACTGCCAGACTTCAGATTTCCTGAAGGAATTCTACATGTCCAACCCTCCATATGTTGAGATATTCTAAAATAAACATTGATAAAATCCGTCTTGATGATTGAGACCATAGGCATCCTTTATCAAATGCGCACACACACACGCGCACACACTCACGCGCGCACACACACACACACACACACACACACACGCACACACGCACACACACGCACCCCCATCAATGACCCCAAAAGACTAAAGGTGAGGAAAACTGAGAGGCTTTTATTCTATTTCTGTTTTTGGTGTTGACCCCTTGAGGAAAACAAATCTTGATCACGTCATCCTTGTTCCTCGATGAAGCAAATTCTTCAAAGAGATGTTTTTAACTCTAAAATTTCACTCGAGCAGAAACCATTCATGTTCCCTTCCCTCAGTTTTCACTCGATTTGATCACCTTATGACCTCCGACGCTTGGTAAAGTGCGAATCACGATATAAAAAGCTCTTATCGTAATTTAGCATTTCAAATCTGAATCTCTTTCATTGGTTCCCAGGCCCATTTGAGTTTGGAAATGAATTCCAGCGTGTGCCAGACCGAGATGGTACAACTGAAGGGTAATGGTCATTTGAATTAAAAATCCCCTTGAAATAAACAAGTTTTCCCCCACTTCTTCATTAGCTTTTGAACTCCATCATTTTTCGAATTTCCAATTCCTTTTCTCACCACCATTTTACACTGAACTTCCACATGGTTGGCCCCCAGTAACTTCCAACACAGCTACTGTTGAGTGTTTTGGCATGGGGGTGGAGCAGGCTTCATCATTTTAAGTAGAGGCACTGACGTGCTTTATTCCCAATCCCATTACTGTGTTGGGTCCAGGAAAGATCTTCTGAGATAGTGTTCACCCTCTCCACCTCTGATCCCCCAATGATCACTGGATCGTACACCTCTGGTTTTCCCTTCCTGAAGACAACAATCAGCTCCTTGGTTTTGTTGACATTGAGTCAAAGTTGTCACATCTTCCTTTAAACTTTTGACCCAGACTTTTTAACCTGTGGTTTCATTGAATCAGACTCAAAATTTATTGTCATGAACAAGTCACAAAATTTGTTATTTTGCGGAAACATCACAGTGCAAACATTCAGATAAACCACCTTAGAACAATAAATAAAAATAATGCATGAAAAGTCAAAGTGAGGCCGTGTCTTTGGTTCAGTGATCGTTCAGGAATCTGAAGGCAGCAGGGAAGAACCTGTCCTTGTGGCGCTGAGTGCTCGTCTTCAGGCTCCTGTATCTTTTCCCTGATGGTCGCAGAGAGAAGAGGGCCTGGCCTGGGTGGTGGGGGTCCTTGAGGATAGAGACTGCTTCCTTAAGACACCACCTCTTATAGATATCCTCGATCGAGTGAAATCTGGTGCCCGTGGTGTTGCAGGCCAAGTTAACAACTCTCTGGAGTTTTTTTCCTGTCCTGAGCATTGGCACCTCCGTATCAGACAGTGATGCAACCAGCCAGAATGATCTCCATGGTACATCTATAGAAGATTTTGAGTCTTTGGTGACCCAGATCTCCTCAGACACCTCACAAAGTATAGCTGTTGGTGAGCCATCTTTGTGATTGCATTGACATAAAGGCTCCAGGACATCCTTGGAGATGTTCCCACCCAGGAATTTGAAGCCCTCTCCACTACTGAGCCCTCGATGAGGACTGGGTTGTGTTCCCCTGACTTCCGTTCCCCTGACTTCCTCTTGAAGTCCACTATCATCTCTTTGGTCTTGCTAAAGTTGAGTGCAAGGTTATTAGCATGACACCACTTAACGAGCTGATCTATCTCCCTCTTGTACATTCCCTCATTGCTGTTTGAGATTCTACTCTCAACTGTGGTGTCATCAGCATGAATAATGAGAGTTTATTGTCATACACATGGGTACAGTTGAACCAAAGTTCTTACAGCAGAAAAACAGGTGTCAAAAGATACAGCAACTACAATTGTATACATTTAATGACTATAATATGTCAAGACAAGATGGACATAGTTTCCCTGGGCCTGTCTAAACCAACCAAGATCACATCCATCAAATCACTTCATGCACATTTCCAGGTATTTATCTGTGTAGTAGATGGCAACAACACTGGGTCAGAATAATTTTGCAGAGAAAACATATGCTTTTCAAATTGTCATGCCAAAATCAATTCTTCTAAGACATTGTGAATTGATGAGATGTACTATATTTCATATTTGAATAAAATCCCAACATATATTAAAGATTTATTATATTGACTTCTAGAAATGATTAAAGAATGGGAATTCATAAATTTTTCAATCATGACTCTGAAAGGATGTTTATTTCTCCTTCCCCAACGTGTACCGTATATACTCATGGAATAATCAAATTTTGTGGACCAATTTTTAGGGTAAAATTTAGGGGGTTGATCATTACACACATACAGCTTTTGACCTTGTAAGTATCTGTGTCATTTGGGGTGTTGGGAACTAGGATGGGTAATGGCTGGGTCTAGGTGAGAGTCCGCGATCAGGTCTTCAGGAGTTTTGGTGGGTGGGCAACTGGGGCCTAGGTGAGAGTCCCCAGTCGGGGCGTCAGTAGTTCCGGTGGAAGGGAGGCTGGGGCTAAAAATAAGGGGTTGACTTTTACTTGATATATGGAAAATACCAGATTTTTGGGCCAAAACAAAATCAGATTTTTGGGGGTTGACTTTTATATGGTATCAACTATTACACAAATAGTTGCTTGTTTTCAATAGAACTAAATATTAGAGGTGGTGAAAAATGGGAGCTGGAACTATCTTGCTGGTTGGTACTTCTGATCAAAAATGGACTGCAATCCAATATAGTATATGATTGTATTATTGAACTAAGTTCTCTTGTATCTATCCCTGGAACATTTAATAAAATGGCACAGCATTTACAGAAAAAAGGCAAGAAGACCAGAGGGTAGCTAATGTTATAACATCAAGGAAATACAGGCTGGTGAACCTGACATCATTGATGGGAACAGTGCAAAGGTTATTGTCACATAATACTACATTTCGAATGTAACATACATGACTTTGGTCTACCGTAAGGCAGACAGGGGATCATCACTTTGTCCAACGCCCCTCACAGAAACCTACAGCACCTGGTGTTCCTGGGCGGTCTCCCCTCCAACTACTGATTTTCTTTGGCTTGGCTTCGCGGACGAAGATTTATGGAGGGGGTAAAAAGTCCACGTCAGCTGCAGGCTCGTTTGTGGCTGACCAGTCCGATGCGGGACAGGCAGACACGATTGCAGCGGTTGCAAGGGAAAATTGGTGGGTTGGGGTTGGGTGTTGGGTTTTTCCTCCTTTGCCTTTTGTCAGTGAGGTGGGCTCTGCGGTCTTCTTCAAAGGAGGCTGCTGCCCGCCAAACTGTGAGGCGCCAAGATGCACGGTTTGAGGCGTTATCAGCCCACTGGCGGTGGTCTACTGATAATCTCGGCGTATTCAAGGTATGGAAAAGTAGGGCTCATCCAGGATTTGAACCTGACACTTCTTGCATCCAAAACAAGAATTATACCCCAAAGCCAACAAGCCAACACAATTACTTATAGAGAATTGGCCTGGAGTTAATCCGTAGGACCATGAGAGTGCCAGAGAGGATCAGTGGATTGTCCCTCCCTCCCTGACCCCCACCATCAACAAGATCTACCAGAATCATTGTCTGAAGAGGGCACGCAAAATCATTGAGGACTCCCTTCCACCCTGCACCCAGCATCTTTCGGCTGCACCCGTCGGGGAAGAATATCAGGGCCAGCACCACCAGGCTGAAGAGCAGCTTCTTCCCACAGGCAGTGAGAATGCTGAACGACCAAAGGAACGACTCCCACAAACCATCCAAGGCTGTCATATTCACAAAGCGATATTTATATATTTATTTATTTGTATATATGAATACCTGTCTTGCATATGTATTATTTGTCCTTATGTGTGCTATGTCTGGTTGTGTGCCTACGTGTCTTGCAATGAGGACTGGAGAACGTTGTTTTGTCGGGTTGTGCTTATGCAATCAGATAACAATAAATTTTAACTTGAATTTGAAAGTTGCTGAAGGGAATTCGGGGGGGGGGGGGTATAATTTTCCAACTCTTGAATAGGTAGGGACATCTTAGGGGTAGTCAGTATTGCTTTGTGTGTCAGTGTTCATGTCTCCTTAATCTGACAGTCTTGAGAAGAAGTGACCAAGGGGATTGATGAATTCAAGCAACTGGCAGCCTCAAGCAACCAGCAAAAAAAAATCAAGATAAATAAATTAAAAACATTAAAAGAAATTAGATTAAAATAATAGGTAAAAAATACGCGTTTAAAATTGTGAAAGTAAATGTTCTCTGAAGTAACACATCAACTTTTGGTGCTGATGGAGCGAATATTCAGCCAGCGGAGCGCCTTGGTCATACTTTGCTCATAGCAGCTGTTTGAATAAAGTTGTGTGAAACAGCAATGGCCTCGCCCAGGATGAAGAGCTGGTTGATGCTGTTCGCCATTGGGGTGATTCTCCTGAAGTATCTCCTTATCTCTGCTTAGGAAGAGTTGCCCTGTAGAGAGGCTTTATCTGTAAACTTGGGGGAGGGGAGGTTAATTATCTAGAATGTCATTGTATATCTTTCAGTTGGCTTCGTGGAGGGGGAGGAACCTGCAGACGCAGCAATGGCTAAACGTGTTAGGGTCTATAAGAGTAAGCAACTGATAAATACACTTATCCGGCATCAACCAATCCCCATGGGTGATGAATACCAGCCGTTCTACTGAATATAGACTTTAGCAAGGCCTTCGACAAGTACTGCATGACAGGTTAGATCACACAGTATCCAAAGTGAGTTGGACCGTTAGATGTGAAACTGGCTTAACTCCAAAGAGCTGTTAACTGGCTTAAACAATAAAAGGAGTCAAATGATAGTGGTGAGGATGTTTTTCTGATTGAAAGCTGGTGTTGGGCCCACTTCTGTTTGTGATCCATATTGACAATTGTGATGGCAATGTAATTAATATGATGGGTAAAGTTGCAGATGAAACCAAAATTAGTGGTGTGGTGGACACTGAAGAAGGATATCTAAGTTGGCAGCAGGATCATGATCATTTGGGAAGGAGGAACGAGGAGTGGCAAATGCATTTTAACCCAGACGAGTGCGCTATGCTGCACTGTGGTAAGTCACAGTAGATGTACATAGTAAATAGTGGGGCCAAGAGAGTGTTGTAGAACAGAAAAACCTAGGGGTACAGGTAGCATGAAAATGGTGGCTCAGGTGATGAAGAAGGCATTTGGCACGCATCTTCATTGAGTAGGGTATTGAGTGCAAAAATGGGGTCTTCATGGTACAAGGTGTTGGTGAAACCACACATCAAGTACTCTGCGTAATTCTAATTGCCCAGCCACAGGGAGGAAGGGATGCAGAGGAGATTCACAGGGATATTGACAGGACTGGAAGGTTTAAATTACAGGGAGAGCTTCAATAGGCAGGGCCTTTAATCCCTGGAGCACAGGAAGCTGAAGGCAGAGCTAACAGACATAATAAAATTACAAGGGGCATAATTAAATGCACATAATTTGAATGCTCACAGTCTTTTCTCAGGGTGGAAGACTCCAGAAAGAGAGGGATTGATTTAAGGTGAGAGGGGAAAGCTTTAAGAGGGATTTGAGGGACAACTTTTTCACTCAGTTCATATCTGGAATGAGCTTCCAGAGGAAGCTTTCGAAGCAGATGAAATCATGATGTTCAAAAGACATTTCAACAGATATATTGATTGGAAGGATTTGGAAAGATATGAACCAAATTCAGGGAAATGGGATTTCCCATAATACCAATTTGGTCAGCATGGAAGAATTAGGCTGAAAAGTCTACTCCATGCTATATTATTCAATCAGACTCAAAATTTATTGTCAAGAACAAGTCATGAAATTTGTCGTTTTGCAGAAGCATCACAGGGCAAACCACCTTACATCAATAAAAAAAATGCACTAAAAGTCAAAGTGAGGCAGTGCCTTTGGTTCACTGTTCATTCAGGAAACAAAATTCAGGCAGCAGGGAAGAAGCTGTCCTTGTGCCACTGAATGCTCATCTTTAGGCTCCTGTACTTCCTCCCCCCCCCCCCCCCACCAATGGTAGCAGAGTGAAGAGGGCATGGCCTGGGTGGTGGGGGTCCTCAAGGATAGAGGTGACTTTTTTAAGACGTCACCTCTTGTAGATGTCCTCGATGGAGTGAAGTCTGGTCCCCGTGATGTCACAGGCCAAGTTAACAACCTGCTAAAATGTATTCTTGTCCTGAGAGTTGGTACCTCCATACCAGACAGTGATGCAACCAGCCAGAATACTCTCCATGGATCACCTCTAGAAGTTTTTGAGAGTATTCCGTAACATACTGAACATCCTCCAACACCTCACAAAGTATAGCCGCTGGCAAACCTTCTTCATGATTGCATTGACAGATCCTCAGAAATGTTGACACCAAGGAATTTGAAGTCCTTGACCCTCTCCACTACTGAACTCTCGATGAGGACTGGGTCGTGTTCCCCTGACTTCCTCCTGAAGTCCACAATCATCTCCTTGGTTTTGCTAACTTTGAGTACAAGGTTGTTGGAGTGACACCACTCAACGAGCTGATCTATCTCCCTCCTGAACGCTTCCTCATTGCTGCTTGTAATCCTGCTGACAACTGTGGTGTCATTGGCAAATTTGTACATCGCATTGGAATTGTGACTGGCCACACAGTCATGGGTGCATAATGAGTAGAGCAGTGGGCCAAGTACACAGCCTTGGGGTTTGCCTGTGTTGATAATCAGTGAGGAAAAGACATTGTTTCTAATTCATACTGACTGTGGTCTTCCAATGAGAAAGCCAAGGATCCAATTGCAGAGTTGGATACAGAGGCCCAGAGTTTGTTGCTTCTTGGCCAGCACTGAGGTATTGAAGGCCGAGCTGTCGTCTATGAAGAGCAGCCGTATGCATGAGTTGCTGTTTTTGAGGTGATCCAAAGCTGAGAACCAACGATATTGCAAATGCTGTGGAGCGATTGTGACAATAGGTGAATTGCAATGAGTCCAGATCTTTACTTAGGTACGTGTTAATTCTGGCCATGACCAGCCTCTCAAAACATTTCATCACAGTAGAAGTTAGTGTTGCTGGGCGGTAGTCGTTGAGGCAGCTCACATTAACCTGAGCAAACAAACTGAACCTTAATAAGCAGAAATACACTGCACAGAGCAGGGTTGGCGCCAAGGGGGGAAATCTGCAGTTGTTCCCCCCCCCCCCCCCCCACCAAAGTGAGATGCTCTTCCCCCCCTATATTATTAGTCTTCTAAGAAAGTAATTCTTGGTGCTCTTTCTTAATCGTCACTTTGATGAGCTTGTCCCAGGTCTGGTTATTGGAGATGCTTATTCAAAGCAAGGACGGCATTGCAAAGTCCACAGTATGGCCATCAGTACCGTCCACAATATATCCAAGGCTGGTCTAGCCAATGTTTTGTTCCACAGCCTTTGCAACTCTTGCATTCAATGCATCAGCCGATGAGGGCAATCAGACCAAATACCTTCTACACCACCCTATTAACCCGATTTGCTACATTCATTGTCGTGTTTGGAAGAGTATGAGGTTCGGTGGGTTTGCAGAGAGATGAGTCTGGACACAAGTGTTACAATAGCATGTAACTTTAATGAACACACAGGAGACAAACGGGAGAGAATGCCAAACGATACTCAATTACAATATTACTAAACAACACCACGGACATTCACATCGGACCCAGGTTGGCTCCAATACGAGTGGCTGCCTATACTCTACACGCTCACACACTCTACAGACAGGGACTTTCACACACACTCCTGGCTCCCTGTACCAAAGGGGGTGCAGCTCTCTGCAAGCACTGATCTATCGCAGAACTACGGCTCAGCTTCAGTGTAGTGCATCACTTCCAGCGATGTCCACAGTAACAACCTAGTGTGGATCAATGTCCAGGGCTTGGACCACAAGGCAGAGAGAAAGAATACACTATGCATTGATGTATGTACAGTTCTGATCTTGGCACCTAGCCAATAATAACCCCAGGTAATTTAAATGAGCCAATGGCAAAGCATGCACTCATGGGCAGCTTTGATTGACAGGTGATATGACATCAGACGATGAAGACACGTGAAACCCCCACACCCCTGCATTCCACAAGATCCCAGACAGGCAGGGAGACCATGTGTATCTCCTCAATCCACATCTAACATTTATATGACAAGATCTCTTTGAAGATCATTGCTCCTGAGGTCCCAACCATTTACTCTTCACATCCAACCATAATTTGCTATCTCGAGGATCTTCCATTTCTACTTAGAAAATAGCTTATTGTGATCCCATTAAAAAAAAGACCATCAGATGCTTTGGAAGAAGTAAACAAATAATAGGACCAAGTCTAATTATTTCACTGTAGATCATCGAGGTACTGAGTTGCGTTTGTGGTTTAATAATCCAGAGCTTTGACCTAATGGTTCTCTAGTGGGAGTTGAAGTCTGTGGCTAGGGAATTCAAATTCAGTTACATTAAATAATGATGAAGGGAATTTATTATCAGACATGTGCAATGTACAAATGCACTGAAATTCTCGCTACAGCTGCACAGACACTAAAAAATACAAACAATTAGTACAAATTCAATTCCCACAGCATCGTGTTAAAATTAAAATATAAATCTTGAAATTATCTGATTACTAGGAAGAGTAATGTCCTGTGGAGAAGCTGATTGACATTCGTAGCAAGCCTGGCATTTTTATGACTCTGTATTTTTAATTGTCCTTTGAATTGGAAAACTATTTTATTGGAGCCCAATTAAGCATGAGCGATAAGTGCCTGCTTTGCCAGCAGACCCCCTTAAATGAAAATAAAAAGAAAGTATGTGGCGATTAGGATAAAGAGGTATCAGAGAGGGCGGTGTTTGTTTGAGTATAACAACACCAAGAGGAAGAGATTGAACGTATCTGGTGAGAAAGACCTTTCATGGATTGGAGCAGAAGCTGAACCTATTTTGCACCTGCTCCCAACTTCAAAAGAGCTGTTGTTCACTGCTCTCTCATTATCAGAACCACACCCCTGTTGCTCAAGGAGGTCGGCTTCAACCCACGCAGTCGTAACAGGGGCACAATGTGTCTTTTTTTGATTTTTGTTAATTTTATGACTATCCCCTTAAGAAAGATTTTTTTGTAGTGTTACCGTAGTTACTATGTTGTAATATCCGGGCTAACCGAGAGTTTTGTTGCTCATTCTTCGGAGAACCATGGAAGATACATGAGGTCGAAATACTTTTCTTTGAATTCGTTTTAATCATCTTATTTTATCTTATTTTGTGTTAATCATTTCTTATCATCTGATACCATTATGTCTTTAAATATAATCAAATGCTTTGTTAATTCATTGTTATGAAGATCTCGATGCGAAGTTATACAAAATGTTTATATCAATGAATTAAAGCTACTTACAGCTGAAAATACGAAGTTTGGTTTCTTGGATTGATAAGATAGTAATTTGGAATATCGTCACTGACGTTTCTTTGAAGATGACATGTTGAAATTGGGAAATAGCAAAAAATAGAAAGTGTCGTCTTCACAATGGGCTGTGGTGGAGTTCCAGACCTGAAATGTTTCCACAGATCTTTTCTGTTCTTCTGAATGTTTCCAGATTTTTCTGCTTCTAGTTCATCTGCAGTCGGCCTTAAGTTAAAAATGCACCGAGGGGCCCTTGACAGTTATGGACTCCAACCTGGGCAGTGAAAGTAGAATCTCAACTGGAATCAGGACAGGAGGTTGAAGCTAAAACCAGCATATACCCACACCTCCTCTCAATCCCTCTCTCTTTTTTTCCCTCACACCTCTAGGCCTGTGTTCCTCCCCCTTCCCACTCACTACCCTGCTCCCCTCCTCCTGCAACCTATCCATTTGGATGTCTGCTTGATTTTCAACACTCCCAAAGAAGGGCTCAGGCCCGAAAAGTCGAGTGCCTTCTGTTTTCTATGGGTGCTGTGTGACCTGCTAAGTTTCTCCAGCTCTTTTGTGTACTGTAAGGACCCTGGGATCAGGTTGGCAGGTAAGGCTACCGGATGACTTTGATTGCCTGGCTAGTTTGCTTTGCAGTAAAAACACAAAGCTGGAGAAACTCAGCAGGTCAAGCAGTGTCCTTTATATAGCAAAGGTAAAATTGAATAACCCCGGCATTTCAGGTTAGTGCCTTTCATCAAGGAATGGAAAAAAGTTCCGACAAAAGAGTAAGGGGTTGTGGTGAAACCACTATTGTACATATTTGTCATATGTAAATTACATGACCTTTCCTGGTTGATCCTGTTCTCACTGGCCGGCTCGTGACTCCTCCCCTTTCTTCCCCATAAAGGCAGTCATGCCACAAGCCTGCCCCCAGTTCGAGTCCGGGTCAGTGTGATGCTGTCCACCTCCTGTAAATAAAAGCCTTCAGTTTTGGCATCTTTCAGTCTTTGTGTAATTGATCGTGCATCAGAGGGGAGGTGTGGTCGCAAAGCCTGGAGGTGATAGGTGGAGAAGGGAGGGAGGGCACAGCAGCGATCAGGGGGATGGCTGGGTGAAAAGCGAAGGAAGGTGGGAGAAGAGCTGAAAGGGGGGAGGGGGAAGAGGAGAGCAGATTAACAGAAACCAGAAAAGTCGATGTTAATGCCATCCGGCTGGAGAGAGCCAGATGGAAATTCAAATGTTGTTCATCCAATTTCTTGGTGGTCCTGGTGAGATAACACACGAGGCTATAGACAAACATATACGTACTTAAGTTTGAATCTCTTCTGTGTCTGGATTGTGTATTGGAACAAGTAATGTAGTACCAATGATACATAATATACCTTCATCCAAATCCATGGGGAGTTGATTGCTGCCACAGCCGTGTGGAATTCTTGAATAAAATTGTTTGGAAAAAATGAAATTATATTCAACATCTTGCCTGGATCCTATTTATTTATTTATCTATTTATTTATTTATTTATTTTTGCTTGTGATTTAATTTAAGTGGCAGGCTAAACATAATTTGCAGAACATAGGCTCGTTGGAGTTCTGTACTCTGTGAGAAGCCTGTTATTATTTCAGCTGTATTTGATATACAGGCAATAACAGATATTAGCATGCAGTTAAGTAGGTCTCAAATTGGAGGTTGCCATGAATGCAATGTATTCTCCCTACAATTACCACAAGTGGCTTTTGAATTTGCATTGCATAATATAAACAAAGGCGCCGTGCCAAAGTTTTAACCAAACATGTTTACCAAATACATCGATTTGCACCATGTTCTAGCTCTGAATCATGCATAATGATTAATGGTTCCTTGTCCATTAAGTGGATTTTGGTTCTCTCCAAAGTGTGATTTGGCAGACACGGAACCTCAGAAGAAATTGGTTTGGGAAAGTCCACAGCCTGGCATCTGAGGAAGCTGACCTCCTGGGATCGAGTGGGGCACTATAACTAATGCCAGGATGAGGTCTGTGAGTCGTGGAGTCGAGTTGGAATCACCTGATATTCAGCTCTGCTGGGATATGACCATGTACAATGAATTGAATTGGGTTACAGTGGAAAAACTCTGCTTTGAGTGCTATCCAGACAAGTCAACCTCTACTTGACCATAGCAGGTAATGTAAAATATAAGTACAGAGTATAGTGTTATATGGACAAAAAAGTGGTTAAACCTGCACAAGGGCATCATTGTTTACAAGCAAGAGATCTGTTAATTATTCTGTTTGCAGAGGGGGAAAATCTGTCACTGAATTAGTGTTTTCGAACTTGTGCATCTTCTGCCCGATAGGATGGATGAGAAGAGAGTGATGCTGGGTTATATAAATGTTTCAATATGTTGGCTGCTTTCCATTTTTATGCTGACCTATATATTCCTACAAAAAAAATACGAAACCCTTCCTACCCCATAACCTTCTGTTTTCCTTCCATCCATGTGCCTGTCTAAGAGTCTCTTAAATGCCCTAACTCTGTGTGGAAAAATGTACCCCTGATGTCTCCCCTAAACTTCCCTCCGTTCATTTTGTACAGATGTCCTTTGGTGCTTATTACTGCCGCCTGGGAAAAAGGCACTGACTGTCCACACCCTGTCAATGCCTTTCAGAATCTTGTAAACCTCTATTAAGTCTCCTCTCATCCTTCTTCACTCCAAAGAAAAAAGTCCAAGCTCAGCTAACCTTGCCTCATAAGACTTATTTTCCAATCCAGGCTGATCTCCTCTGCACCCTCTCCAGAGCGTCCACATCCTTCCTATAAAGAGGTGACCAGAACTGAACACAGTACTCTGTGTAGTCTCACCAGAGATTTGTAGCATAGCAATGTGGACTTGAGGCTGGTTGGCCTGATATCTGTCATTGGGGAAATGCTGAAATTCACAATTAAGGAGGTAGAACACAAATCAGTCCTTATTGAGAGGTCAGCAGTGAAGAGGGAAAATAACTTCAAATTCCTGGGTGTCAACATCTCCTAAGAGTTATCCTGGAGGCAACATGTCGATGCAGTCATGATGACTCACAAGCGCTGTAATTCAGTAGGAATTTGAGGAGATTTGGTATGTCATCGAATATTTGGAAACTTCTACAGGTGTACCATGGAGAACATCCTGGCTGGTTGAATCACTGCCTGGTATGGAGATGCCAATGCACAGGACAGGAAAAAGCTACAGTGGGTTGTAAACTCTGTCAGTGCCATCATGGGCATTAGCCTTCACTCCCTTAAGGACATCCATAGGGCGGCAGTTGCAGTTAGGGTGCATTAACAGCACTACCGTACAGGACCAAGCTATCTGAAAGGAGTTGGTACATTCTCCCCGTGTCTGTGTGGGTTTCCTCCAAATGATCCAATTTCCTCCCACCCCACAAAAATGTATGAGTGGTGTATATGGGCTTGTGGGCCAAAAGGGCCTGTTACCGTGGTGTGTGTGTGTGTGTGTGTGTGTGTGTGTGTGTGTGTGTGTGTGTGTGTGTGTGTGTGTGTGTGCATGAGCACACGCGTGCTTGTGTGTGTGTGTGTGTGTGTGTGTGTGTGCATGAGCGCACGCGTGCTTGTGTGTGTGTGTGTGTGTGTATGTGTGTGTGTGAATCTTTAAAATGCAGTGTCTCAAGTCAAGGATCCTCACCGCCCAGGCCATTCTCACTGATACCATCAGGAAGGAGGGACAGGAGCCTGAAGACACACACACAATGTTACAAAAAAATGGCTTCCTCCACTCTGCCATCAGATTTCTGAATGGACAATGAACCTATTAATACGACCTCACTTTCTTCTTTTTTTTGCACTAATTATTTACTTTTAAATATTGTATTCATGGAACCATAATAAAGTCTCCGTAATCCAGAATTCAATCAACTGGCAAAAAATATTGCGTAGAATAAATGGGTAAAAGATATGAAAGTTTAAAATTGGCACCCGCCAATCACGCAACACGCAATCTCAAGCAACTGGAAAATTCACTTATCTGGTGTCTACCTATTCCTATAGGTGTCAGATTACCGGGGAAGGGGGTGGGGGGGCGTTGTGAAGTTTACTGTAAATAACAATGATGCGACCAATGAGCAGTTTCCTCACAAAAACCAGTAGACACCGTGGTTGAAACAATGCTTCACTTGTACATCCAGAGAACTTATTTACTGCATCCGGTGCACCCTTTGAGGCATTCTCTACGTCGGAGAAGCTAGACACAGACTGGAAGATCACTCAGAACCTCCTTTCCGTCCTCAACCACAGCGAGTGGCCAACCATTTTCAATTCCAGGTCACACTCCCGTGCTCACATGTCTGTCACTGCCTTGTGTGCTGTCCCACCCTGACCACCCGCAGATCGGAGGAACAGCACCTTATTTTCCATCTGGGCACCCTCCAGCCAGATGGTATTAAACCTGCTTGCCTTTTCTTTCCCCTCCCCCTTTTCCTGTCTTTCCAGTTCTTCCACCCACACAGCCATCCCCCCTCCCCATCATTGCTGCTGTCCCCTCTCTCCTTTCTCCATCTATCATCTCCTACCTTTGCCACACTCTTCCCCCCCCCCCCCACTCACTCTTTGGTTTGGACGCCTGCCGGCATTTTCTCACACCTTGACGAAGGGCTCAAGCCCGAAACGTCAGTTCTGTATCTCCACCTTTGCCACATAAAGGACACTGCTGAATTTCTCTAGCATTGTGTGTTTCAGCTTCCTCTGTTATGTTCACTGGCTATTGGAAGTCTCAGCATTACTGCTGACTACCATGTGAGCATTTTCTCTTATTTTCCATCTCCCTATTTGTGCTGAAAGTCCACTTTCAATAGCTCTTCCGTGCCATATTTCATACATCACCTGAATGACGGGCCAGATTCTCTCGCTGCTATTTGGAAGGCAGATTCCGATTCCAGTATCATTGTTGATTACTCTGGAACCTGCAAAAATATTGTGGGCTTTATCATGATGAGGTTGAAGACTATACTTTAATCCTTGTGCCAAGCCCACTGAAACAGCTGGGTGTGACGGCATTGGTGGAGGTGGTGATGTTTTCACTGCCACTAACAATTACTGGCTTCTCCTGTGTGTCACAGTTCTGCCACTCCGGACTGACAGAACTGATTATTTTTCCTCCAGTACTTAAACTTCTCCTGAACCTTAATTACATTTACAATAAATATCCTCCTCAGAATCTCTCCTCAGCAATATCTTTTGAATTAACTGTCGCTGAAATGTCTGTATCTTCTGTGTGTGTGTGTGTGTGTGTGGGGTGGGGTGGGGTGGGGGGGGGGAGGGGGGGAGGTGTTTGCTGCTGCTATGTGTGTCAGGAGTGTTTGTGTGTGAGTGTGTGTGTGGGTGTCAGGTGTGTGTGTGTGAGAGAGTATGTATGTGTGCTGTGGTGGCTGTGTGTCAGGGATGTTTGTAGGGGTGTGTGCTGGGGGTCTGTGTGTTGTGTGTGTCGGGGTGCGTGCATATGTGTATGTCAGTGGGTGTGTGTGTGTGTTTATGTGTGAGTCATGGTATGTGTGTATCAGGGTGGGTATGTGTGTTTGTGTGTATGTATGTATCCAGGGTGTTTTTGTGTCGGAGGTGTGGGTGTATGTGTGAGGGGGTGGTCAGCTGCAGGTTCTGGGATCCCCAAGGTTGAAGTGGGGGGGGGTGTCTGTTGAAAATCAGTGGTGGTCAGGGATGCCCCCAATGGAGCAAGGTCCTGGAGAGGCCGTATCTTCATGCCTATCAGGGAAGGCAACGTAGACCTTCTGGGGGGTGTTAGGTCTGCTTTGTTCATGAATGAGTGAGACAAACACCAGACTGAGTCGAAATCAGGGTTCTTTGTTCTTTATTACCGGATTGTAACACTTGCGACTAACAAAGTTAGTCGGAGAATGCATTCTGCCGTTATCAGCAAAATGGTGATTTTTTATACCCTTGGATACATGCTTAGAACATCATCATATCATTACTTGTCCAATGACTAAAACTGTTGCTATCCTTTCCCTGCTAGCTTCCTGCCTCTCAATCCATCAATGTCTCTCTTATCTTGTAAGTACAAGGATGCATTTACATCTTGTTACAGCCCTGTACATTCCCATCTCATGATGTTTTACCTAACAGGAGTACAAGGACACCTCCCCTTCTTGTTACTGCCCTGTACAGGGTAACTCCCTACACATTCCCATCTCATGATGTTTTACCTTACAATCCCTCCTTTGTCCTCTTTAGAGGACAATCTCGCCCTGACTATGCTACCACCGCGTTACATTAGTTCGCCTATTATTGCCAAGCTCTATACGGGTTCTGTTCACAGGGCAGTTCGGCTGGTGGGCGAGGGCTCCCCCAACCCTCCTTTGCGTACACCCCCCATCCGTCACCCCGATCCCATTGCCCGTTTACAAGTTTCATCCCATTTGCCCCCAAGCAAAAAACTAGCTAACCCCCCGTACATTAGTAAATACCCAAGTTAACATATGGTCTACAATCTGATTAATAATGTTTGTGTTACAATCAATGTTATAATATTTGTTCTACAATCAAGGTTATAATATTTAGGTTACAAGCAAGGTTAAAATTATATGTGTAACAATCTAATTCACAATCCCTCCTTGCCATCACATTCCCCTTCCGACTCCAGATCGATCTCAGCAACTCTCTCCGCCTCCTGTAATGTGAGATAGTCTTGCTCCACAGCCTGCACAGCTTGATATTTCGGAGGCAGTTCATCACGGTCAGCAAAGGCTTTCTCTATGGTCCTCGTGACCAGCGTTCGAATGCATGGAATACAACAACAGCCACAAGTGATAAAAATTGATACAGAAATGAACAAACCCAGCAAAAGTTGTCCTAACAATGTGCTCCATCTCCCAAACACTCCCTGTAACCAGAATAAAACAGGATTGGAGACTCCAGACTGGGCTTTTAATTCTTTCGCCAATGCCCTAAGTTTCGTTAACCCCTTAGTGAGTGATCCATCTGGCCCTGTGTTATTAGAGATAGAAGTGCAGCATAGATCTCCAAACATAGCACACACTCCACCTTTCTCTGCCAGGACCATATCAATCGCTATCCTATTCTGAAGTGTCATAAGGGAAGTTTCTGACAGTTGTTGATGTATTGCCTCAACAACGTCCCTGGTCAAATTTGCAAGGCGCTGGACATTATAGTGAATAAGGTTGATTCTATTAACATTCTTATTTACAGTGATGGGAAATATTGCACTAAAAACAGGAAAGCTTTCAAACCCAGCTGCAATCTCATCGGCTAATTTAAATTCGTCCGGAATATTCCGGGCTTGGCCAATGGCATCAATCCATACCCCATCAGGGTTCCTTCCTCCCGGCCCCAAGAGTCCAACACTCCTCCTTTTTCTCCACAGCCAACTCTCTGTGTGGCGCAATTCTAGGGAATCCTCGTCTCCCTCCTGCCTTTTGACAATCAGCACTGGCGCATTAAGGGTTACTAGAGCACACCGACCATCCCAGTTAGCGGGGAGCCAGTTGTACAGCACTCTTCCTCCACAAAACTCATCTGTGTAGTCATGCAATCTGCTACAAGTCTCCTTAGTTTCAGATTCATTTTTTTGTTATGGGACCTCAAAATCATCCCCTGTATATGTTCATGATAACCAGTAACCTGTTTGGCTGCCCTGTCAGGCACCCATGTGGCGTTTTCCCTGCTAATAGTAGGTCGTCTACATACTGAATCAGTGTAACATCTTCCGGGAGCTTTAATTTCATTAGGATTTCGCTAAGGGCCTGATTGAACAGTCCTGGACTGTCCTTATAACCCTGAGGTAATCTAGTGTATGTGTACCGATGTGCTTGGTAAGTGAAAGTTAACCAGTCTTGGCATTCCTCAGCTAATTTCAAGCAGAAGAATGCGTTTGCCAGATCAATGACAGTATAGTATTCGTGCTCCGGACTCAGAGCCCTAAGTGCTACATATGGGTCTGGGACTGGTCTCCCGATGGTCTTGGTAGCCAAGTTAATCTCCCGGAGGTCGTGTACCATCCTCCAGTCTTTTCTACCCGGTTTGGGAACAGGCATGATGGGCGTGTTCCACATACTGTCAGGTGCCGCCCTTAAAACCCCTGACTCCATTAACCCTTCTATCGTTCCTTTAATACCCTCCTCCTGACTGGGCGACAAGCGGTATTGTTTTCTCCATATTGGTTTCTGCCCGGGGTTGGCCAATTCTAGAAATACCTCTCCTTTTATTACTCCCACATCATAGGGCCCCGTTGTCCATATATGTGGACTCAGATTAGAAAGATATTTGTCTGAGTCTCTGTGATCAATATTTTCTCCTTCTATGGCTCGGTCTCTTTCTACTTTCTCATTCACTACCTGGTCCCATGCTTCAATATTCAGTCTGACAAATTTTCCTCCCTCCGAGGTGGAATATCCCGGGATTTCTGTCTGCCTGTATTCACACCCTATCGCTTCCTTTACCATCGGACCCAGCTGTCGAGCGTGATGATCTTTGGCAATACCCAAGGTCACATGAGGCACACTTTCCACTCCTAAGCAGAACCACTCCATTTGTTCTTCTGTCATGACAACCATAGCAGCTATTCCCTCCTTACCTACAAAGATAAATGGACAATGTATCGTTTCTGTCTTCCCTTCATTTAGAGAGTCCCACCTCTCCTCATATTCCTGGTCCGCGTGGATGGTGTAGTTTAATGTAACATGCATAGGATCTAGTGGATAATGGTAATCCCCATACCGAGGAATACTGGCCCTCCACTCAAAAAACTGTTTAATCAGCCCTGGGCCTGGTTCATCATACAGTAGCCGACTCCAGAAAATACTAACCTCCACAGAGTCTTCTGAAGCGTTAGATGGGGTCATTACTATAAACTGTCCTCCCCTTCTTATTGTATCCCCTGGGTATGTTAACCGAAGGCCCTTCTCAGAACATTGTATGGTTATTCCTAGTTTGGTAAGAATGTCCCTTGCTAATAAATTAATGGGGCAACTTGGCACAACCAGGACAGGCGTTTTAACCCTTTGTCGTCCAAATGTCATGTCGATGTTATCTGTATAGGGCTGTGTTTCCCTTATCCCGGAGAATCCTATTGTAGATAATGTTTTGCCCGAAAATGTGCTCCCTGGGGGTTTTTTAATCACTGTCGTAACTGCTGCCCCTGTGTCAACCATAAATTCAATTTTTTCTCCATTTACCGTCCCCCAAATTTTTGGTGGCTCCCAGGGAGGCGTGATTTTTGATTCTCCTGGGCACCTTCAATAATCAAATTCAGCACCTTCCTCAATATAGTCATTACACTGAGGTGCCTGGACTTGTTGATCACTCTGCCACCCCCCGATTCTCTGGGGCCCATCAATGTGTCCACCCCTACCCCTTGCTTGTCCTCTTAAGTTTCCTCCTCTTCCCCGATAGCCTCTAATAGAGGGTAATCTTTTTCCCTTTGCTCTCCCAGCCTCCGGACAGTTCCGCTGGTAGTGTCCAGGATTTTGGCAGTACCAGCATACTGCATGTTCCCCTCTATACATTGTACCTAGCTGTCTTTCCCAACCATTTCTTACTTGGGGTCCCGGATTTATCACTGGCCCCATGACCTGTGGGACTATCTGTTGGGCCGCTAATTTAACCCCTATATGTTCTATGGCTCTCACCAATTTATCGGTTGTTTTGTCCACCTCCTTCTGGGACGCACTTTCTGACTTAGCATGCTCTGATTGACGATGTCGTTTGATTGCATGTGTCAGGTGTCTTTTCCACAAATCCTCTGACATTGTCTCTAATCCCACAACGTCCCTTAATTTTGCTTGAACCGTAGCAGGTAGTCCGTTTATTATCCCATTACGAAAGTGAGCCCTTCCTAAGGGGCTGTGGTCGGGTCTTTCTCCAGTCCCTGTTTCCCATAAGTCCCATGCTCGAGTGAAATACTCGTGTGCAGTCTCTCCTTCCTTTAGTTGAAGGGTTACCAAGGCATCCAAACTATAGGGTGTAGGAAATGTTTCTCTAAGTGCTTCCCAAAATTTATTCCGAAGTGGGTTAAATTCTATTTCATCCCCCAATTTACTGCTTCTTACAATTCTCTCTATTTGCTTCAGGGCCCCTTCTGCCTTTAATTTTATCATGATAGTTCTGACATCTGCGAGTGCTAATTGTTCTTGGCAGGTTTCTCGCTCAAAACAAGAAATCCATGGACTAGCCCCATTACTCAACGGAGGTAGTTTTTTCATTAAACTCTCTAAGTCCATTCGTGACCAGGGTACATATTTTTGAGTTCCCCGTCCCGTGATCAGTAATGGGCATTGATATCTCAATTTTGGGGATTTCTGCTCCTTCTTTACTCTTGGCATGCATTTATTTATCCCACCTTGTTCTGACTCTTCTTCGTCACTGTCACTGTCCCTTTCAGCTTCCAATGTCTCAGGGTCAAAGGTATATTGGTCACGTTCATCTCTAAGATAATCTTTTCGGCCATAGTTTAGTTGTTTCACATCTTTCTCTTTTGTCCTAACTATGTCCAGGTAGGCATGTCTATTTTTCTCCCTCCCGAGTCTTTTCCTTTTACTTTCCTCCCATGGTGGATCGTATCTCGTTTCCTCATCTGTACTACACTTTTCGTCCTTTACTCCTATTACCATTCCTTCAGCTTTAATTTCTCCTGACAGTGTTGTAGTTATCTTTTCCACTTCCTTCAATACACCTACCATTAATTCTTTTTGATCCTCACTGATCTGCCCCAGCACATTAATATCTCTGTTTAATTTTTTAATGTTATCCTGAACCTTTTTCATGTTCCATTTCTGTATCTCTAACTCCTTTTCTATTTTCTTGGACTCCAGAGGGGTCTCTACATCTATTACTCCCCCTTCTATTTTTATTAAAGGGGCCTGTACCTCGTCTGATGTGTCCCTATTCCCGTGGTTCTTGTCACACCCCAGTGTCTCAATATCTGAATATAAGGGACGTGACTCCAGTGTCCCATCTGGGGTGCCAGAGAGAGAGAGAGAGAGAGAGAGAGAGAGAGAGAGCATAGCGAGAGAAAGAGATAGAGAGGCAGATACACAGAGCACAAGAGATAGAGAGAGAAAATGCCTTGCACTGGCCCCACTGGGAGAAAAGTCTTCAGATTAACACTTTCGTTTCAAAGGTTTTAAAAGGTTCTCATCCTGTGATCACTGGTCTGGATCAGATTGGGTCTCCCACCACTGGGAACTATCACTCCTTCCTTCCCTCCCACCTCGAGTGAGCTACATGTCAGCCCACAATGTCTGCCCTGATCCCGCAATGGTGGGGGTGCGGGAAAGAGGGAGGGAGAGAGGATAAAACAGGATCCCATTTGATGCGGAGCTGGAATTGTGGGCACAAAATTAAAACCAAATTGTATTTCTCTGCCCTGCCCAACCTGGGGATTTCAGGGCAGCACCGCCACAGATTGGGATTGGGAGGGGGAGTGGGTGAGAGAGGAGGGGGGGGAGAAGAGAGAGAGGGGGAGAGAAGAGAGAGAGGGGAGGGTGAAAGGAGGGAGGGAGAGAGCAAACCCGGACACTTCGTGGCTGGAAACTGGAAACAGGCACTTTTCCTTTCCCTTCTGTGTTTTGTTTCTTCCAGCTTATCTAAGCCTCTACGTTTTAAAATTTTTTTTTTTCCTCACCTGTCAGGAACATCTCAGTGCCCCCGGGTAACCAACCCCTCTTCCTCCAGCGGTCTACACATTTTCGGAGCATTTTTTGTTTTTCCAATGCCGCATTACTGGTATTTCGCTCCTCTAATTCCTGATTAATTTCCTTAATAACTTGGTCAAAAGTCTTAGCAGGCAACTGTACAGCCATAGCTGCGGGACCGCTTTCTAATGCCTGTTTTAATTTAGGTTCTTGTCCGTTTAGGGGATCTATGTCAACGAAAATTGCTTTTAAAAATGTCTCCTTGCAAGCTGGATGACTAATATCTTTTAAAGGAACAGTCTCTAAGTCTTGTCCTCCAATTGGCTTCAGACTGTCCTGTATACTCTGATTGCTCGTTATCCACTCTCTGTTTTCCCAAAGGGGTCTGAAAGTTAAATTACAACTAGAAAACCAAATATTTGGGCTATACTTTTGTCCTGTTTCCCTGTACCAATCTATGAATTTACGTAACTTTATCTCCTTGGTGATGTTGGGAATACCCTCATTTAACTTATCAAAAGTATTTCGAATAAACTGGGTGTCTCTTAGGAGTTTGTCAACTTTTTCATTAATATCTCCTACCTGATCCGGACACAGCTGTCGCAGCCTTCTGTCGTCGTTCTTGTTCACCAGGCAGGCGTCCCTGAGTACTTTTTTTGTTGTCTCAAGGTCTCTAGTGTCTGCTGTGGTATTCCACCACGGCGAATTGGGGAAATAAATTCTTAACTTCTCAAGTGTACAGACATTATCATACCTACCGGACATTTATAAGTCAGTCTCTCAGATACAATTGAGGCCAATAAGCCTGAACCTTTGTTTTCTTTCAAAGCCCAACCTTCACGTGGGAGATTTCTCCTCTTAATAACCAGTTTAGGGCAGAAAACTCAGGTCCTCAATTGTTTATAGACCACCTTCTCACTCTATTGGACTTTGCAACGACACAATAAAGACTTTTAAACTCTAGTAGTTTCTTGCGAAGCACTTAATAAATGTCATTCAAACACCTTAAGGACTTTTATCTTGTCTGTAATCACTTACGTGTTACAATCCTGGCATGCGACCTTCAATTGTGGTCGTCTAATTTCTCCGATCTCCAGTTCTTACTGACAATCATAAAGATTTTTTTAAAAAAAAGAGAATTTTGTTAAAACAGGCTTCTCTGGACCTTTTTATCAGCCGGCTGAGATGATTGTCAGAAAAAACAGAAACCGTCGTCCAGTGTTCACTCACCCATCACGTCGGGGTCACCAAATTGTTAGGTCTGCTTTGTTCATGAATGAGTGAGACAAACACCAGACTGAGTCGAAATCAGGGTTCTTTGTTCTTTATTACCGGATTGTAACACTTGCGACTAACAAAGTTAGTCGGAGAATGCATTCTGCCGTTATCAGCAAAATGGTGATTTTATATACCCTTGGATACATGCTTAGAACATCATCATATCATTACTTGTCCAATGACTAAAACTGTTGCTATCCTTTCCCTGCTAGCTTCCTGCCTCTCAATCCATCAATGTCTCTCTTATCTTGTAAGTACAAGGATGCATTTACATCTTGTTACAGCCCTGTACATTCCCATCTCATGATGTTTTACCTAACAGGAGTACAAGGACACCTCCCCTTCTTGTTACTGCCCTGTACAGGGTAACTCCCTACACATTCCCATCTCATGATGTTTTACCTTACAGGGGTTAGTGAGGAGAGGGCCGACTCTCTCGACCAGCGAGTCAGCCTTAAGTTGCCTGACATGCTCCTGGAGCAGGACTGGTCCTGGGGAGATGAACCAGGTGAGCACCATAGCCCCTGACGCAAACTTCCTAGAGAAAGCAAACATCCGTTCATGAGGCGTGTTGTTGGTAGCTGTTCATAAAAGTGGAGTGCGTCTGGGAGGACTTCTTGCCATTGGGAGATGGGGAGGCCCCATGACCTCAGTGCCAGGAGGATGGTCTTCCAGACTGTGGCATTCTCCCTTTCCACTTGCCCTTTATCCCTAAGGTTGTAGCTGGTGGTCCTGCTGGTGGCGATGCCCATGCCCAGCAGGTACTGCCACAGCTCATCACTCTTGAATGATGTCCCCCAGTCGGTATGGATGAAGCCAGGATATCCAAAGAAACATAGAAAATAGGTGTAGGAGTAGGCCATTTGGCCCTTCAAGCCTACACCACCATTCATTATGATCATGGCTGATCAGCACCTGGTTCCTGCCTTGTTCCCATACCCCTAAATCCCCTAGGCCACAAGAGCCAAATCTAAACTACACTTAAATATTGACGGGGAACTGGCCTCAACTACTTCTTGTGGCAAAGAATTCCACACATTTACCACTCTCTGAGAGAAGAAATTTTCCTGTCCTAAAAAAATTTCCCCTTATCCTTAAACTATGGCCCCTGGTTCTGGTTTTTCCCAGCATTAGAAACAACCTTCCTGCATCTAGTCTGTCTAAACCCTTAAGAATTTTATAAGTTTCTCTAAGATCCCCCCCTCAATTTTCTAAATTCCAGAGAACGTGAAGCTATTCCGGAGGATTCGTGAGAAGAAGGTGACGGGTCTGCCTGCTTGATTGAGTGTGGCAGCCAGGGCAAAGTCAGATGTATTGCTTTCCACCTGGAACAGTGTGGACTTGTCTATGGCATGCATGGTTGCCTTGGTGATGTCGTCTTCGACCAATAGGTGAATCTTATCCACGTAGTTGGGGACCCATTGAGCGTAGTATGAGAAGAAGCCGAGACATCTCTTCAGTGCTTTGAGGGTATGTGGGAGGGGTAGCTCCATCAGCAGACGCATGCAGTCAACCAATGACGCCGTTCTTGACCACTCAGCCAAATATGGTGAGTCATGCTGTCCAGAACACACATTTATCCTTGTTATAAGTGAGTTTCATGCATTTTGCTGCCCTGAGGAACTGACAGAGGTTCATATTATGATCCTGCATGTCCAGATAGCAGTGTTATCTAAACATGCAAAGGTGGCTTTTGGATTGTAGCGGTCCACCGTGTGGTCCATCTCCTGGTGGAAGACAGAGAACCCATTTGTGACACCGAAAGGGACCCGGGGGAAGTAGTAGTGGTGGCCATCTGCCTCGAATGCAGTATACTGGTGGTCCTTTGGGCAGATCGGGAGCTGGTGATACACTGACTTCAGGTCCGTCATGGAGAAAACCTGATATTGTGCAATCTGGTTGACCATATGAGATATGCAGGGAAGGGGGTAAGAATTGAGCTGCATATTCTGGTGATGGTCTAACTCTAGTCTATGACAAATCTGTGCTTATCCCCATTCTTTACCATGACCACCTGGGCCCTCCAAGAGCTGTTGCTGGCCTCGATGATGCCCTCACCTAATAACCGCTGAACCTCCGCCTTAATGAACGCCCTGTCATCCGCACACTACTGGCTTGCAATCGGGGGTGAGGTTAGCGAACAAATGGGGGGGGGTCGTCCACAAGGGTTGAAAGACCACACATTGCCTGCAGGGGGCCGTCTGTGAACTGTTTGCTACAGGCGGTGAGGGGGAGGATGGGCCCATCGAAGCACAGTTACTTTCTGAAGTTGACACTGTAAATCCAGCCCCAGTAGCAAGGGGGCAAAGAGTTGTTGTATAACGAGCAGTCTGAAGTGTTTGTACACTACACCTCCAACAGTCAGGGTCACCAAGCAGGACCCTAGGGTGCCTGCCGTGTATGATTTGGCTGCGAGTGATATCCTGTGTTTGGCAGACCGTACTTTAAGGGACAGTTGTTTAGTGGTATCGGGGTGGATAAAGCTTTCTGTACTCCACTATCAAATAAACAGTTGATATTGTGCCTTTATACATGGATGTCCATCATGGACCTGACAAGTTCGTGCGGGCCTCCTAGTTCAGGGTGATGGATTCCTTGTCTGAGTCTGATGAGTGCTCCCACACCTGAGTGGCTGCCCTCGGCCCCAAGATGAATGGCTTCGACCCCTCATGGTGTTGTATGCCTGGGAAGATGGTGTTTGGTGCATAGTCCAAATTGGCGGCCCCCATGATTCGCACATGGCATCATTGGTGTGCAGGGAAGATGGCATTGATTGCACTGCCCGGAGTGGTGACTCTCCGCACGAGGTGCTGCCAGATCTAACAAATGGTTTGGACTGGCAAACTTTGGCATAATGCCCTTTTTTTCTGGCACCAGGAACACACTCCATCCTTGGCAGGGCAGCAGTTCCTTGGATGCTGACCCTGCCTGCAGAAGTAGCAATTGGGGAGATCACCTGCAACGGTAGCTGAGGTCAGATCACTGGAGTAGTGGGACTGTATAGGGGATCAGTCACTCATGGGGCGGGACGATGCCTCATTCCAGGATAGCAGTGCCTGCAGTGACAAAGTGGCTGAGTAGTCATCTGAATTCTGGCGGGGTACCTCCAGTGTCTCTGTAAGTTCAAGCGCCCTTTGCAGATTGAAAGTTTCTTGCTCCAATAGCCATTACCTTATGTACCCAGAGCGGATATCGGCCACCTACACGTCTCTGATGAGGTCCTCTGTGCTCTGGGCAGCTGACATGGCCTTAGAGTTGCACGCTCTATATGGTCTTACAGTTGCCCGCACGTACTTGGCACTCAACTCACCAGGTCGCTGTCTTCTGGTGGCCAGGAGATGCCTGGCATAGACCTCGTTAACCTTGCTGTGATACTGGGTCTTGAGGGACTCCATAGCTGGTTGGTACGAGCTGGCTTCGCTGATCATTGGGAACACTTGGGGCCCGACCCGCGAGAGGAGTAGTCTCAGTCAGTTAGTGTCCATGGTGATGCCATCCAAGGCCGCTGCCAGGAAGTTTTCAAATGAGCGTAGCCAAATTTTGAATGTGTTCGGGTTGTCTAGCGATGGGGGGGGGGGGGGGGGACAGGGGGGTTGATGTCCAGCTTCTCAGGTTTCATGTACTGTTCCTTTCTTTTTTTTGAAATTTTTAATTAATTAAATTGACGCACCATCAATAATCACAAAAGGCTGGAGTTGTGAAACTATCAGGCTTTTATTAACTAAAGACTGGAACTACCATCAACTTCATTGATTCATCAAAGCAAAGAGAAAGGTGAACATGCAAGGGGTTATGGGTACGATTGATCTCGGGAGGCCGGTAGCAGCCAATCATAGCACCACAAGCCATTAATCGAGACAACCAGGCTAATGATCTGGAGCATCTGAGTTCAAATCCCATTTGGGCAGCTGGGATATTTAAATTCATTTAATTAAATAGATCTGGCGTCATTTTTTTAAAAAAATCTCAAATCAGTGATGCTGACCCCTGAGTTCACTTAATTTTCATCATAAACCCATTTAATTTGCTCTGTGGGAAATGGAACCAGCTGCTCTGACCCTTTGACATGAGAGACGGTTTATGGATGATGAATGGTGACCTCACCAATGCAGAAAGAAATTTTAAAGAAATTGGAATTAAATGGAAATATAACGTATATTTCATTAATTCTGTACTTCTAATCTATTCCACGTGCCGACTTGCAGTCACCTTCAATTTCCCAATCCATTTTGGATATTAATTTGAGACATTCTCATTATTTCTGTTGTTAAATCTTTGTGGGCATGTTGCAGCTTTTGGAACTTGATATTGAACCCAGCCATTTCAGACACCCTACTTTTCCTGATTTTGTTGGACCATGTTAGTTTTGCTGTAAGATTGTCCATTTATCGTTAGCGCAACACTGTTACAGCACCAGCGACGAGGGTTCGAATCTGGCTCTGTCTGTAAGGAGTTTGTACGATCTCCCTGTGTCTGCACTGATTTCCTCTGGGTGTTCCGGTTTCCTCTCTCCGTTCAAAATGTTCTGGGAGTCGTAGGTCAATTGAGTGTAATTGGCCGGCACGGGCTTGTGGGATGAAAGGACCTGTTACCCAGTGGTATGTATGTCTAAATGTCTAATCTTAGCTGAGGGCTTCTCTCTCCACAGGTACTGACTGTTTCACTGATAATTTCCATCGTTCTCCACTGTAGCCATAGCTCTGACCCTGCATTTCAGAATCGGAAGTTATTGTCATGAACCAGCCATGAAATTCGGAGTTTTGTGGCAGTGTCACAGTGCAAACATACATATTATAACCATCTTCTGAAAGGAGACAGAGAACGGAGAGATGACAGGTGAAGCAGGGAGTGGGAGGGATAGTTGTTTTAACGAGTGCCAGAGAAGTCACTATTAATGCCATCCGGTGATTGGAACAATTCTGGATGGATTTTCAACCTACCCAATTTCAGTTACATTAAAATCAAAGTTCACTTCTCGGAAAGCATTGCTCCTTATTAAGATTTTAAGACATAGGTTTGGGGGCAGGAAAGCCTTTCGAATTTACATAACTTATCTATAAGATTTTGATTGAACTTTAACTTCAACAACTTTGCATTTTGATTCTCTACACACCGATTCATTTCCTTAGAGTGGAGAAACAGTTAGACATTATTAAATTAGGCAGGAGATTATGTTTCACGTTATTTAGTACGTCTATTTGTGAATGAGACTGTATAATTTTGCTCATGCCCGTTTTCATGAGATGGGGGCAACAGGGAGCTGGACAATGCTGATTCAGCTAAAGAATTAGAAAATGAGTCAGCTAATTTTGGACACAGCATGAAGTTTGCTGAGGCCATTTAGGTCAAACAGGGCCAATGAATTAGTTGAAAGAGCAAGTTATTTATTAAAACCATGACCATCAGACCCTCCACCATTTGACTCAACAACAAACTCAATCAGGAACTCATTTAAGGATTCTGACTTCTCCATTTTATTGATTTATTTCATTCTCTCTCCATTGTAGTTTGTTTATATTCATTATCTGTTTCCACTTCTTTATTTACTTACATGTGTACAGTTTTCTTTCCACTACCAACATGCAGCTTTCGCGCAGAGGAACTACTGACATGGTCTTTGCCCTCAGACAGCTCCAAGTAAAGTTCAGAGAACAAAACAAAGGACTCTACATCACCTTTGTTGACCTCACCAAAGCCTTCGACACCGTGAGCAGGAAAGGGCTTTGGCAAATACTAGAGCGCATCGGATGTCCCCCAAAGTTCCTCAACATGATTATCCAACTGTACGAAAACCAACAAGGTCGGGTCAGATACAGCAATGAGCTCTCTGAACCCTTCTCCATAAACATTGGCGTGAAGCAAGGCTGCATTCTCGCACCAACCCTCTTTTCAATCTTCTTCAGCATGATGCTGAACCAAGCCATGAAATACCTCAACAATGAAGACGCTGTTTACATCCGGTACCGCACGGATGGCAGTCTCTTCAATCTGAGGCGCCTGCAAGCTCACACCAAGACACAAGAGAAACTTGTCCGTGAACTACTCTTTGCAGACAATGCCGCTTTAGTTGCCCATTCAGAGCCAGCTCTTCAGCGCTTGACGTCCTGCTTTGCGGAAACTGCCAAAATGTTTGGCCTGGAAGTCAGCCTGAAGAAAACTGAGGTCCTCCATCAGCCAGCTCCCCACCATGACTACCAGCCCCCCCACATCTCCATCGGGCACACAAAACTCAAAACGGTCAACCAGTTTACCTATCTCGGCTGCACCATTTCATCAGATGCAAGGATCGACAACGAGATAGACAACAGACTCTCCAAGGCAAATAGCGCCTTTGGAAGACTACACAAAAGAGTCTGGAAAAACAACCAACTGAAAAACCTCACAAAGATTAGCGTATACAGAGCCGTTGTCATACCCACACTCCTGTTCGGCTCCGAATAGTGGGTCCTCTACCGGCATCACCTACGGCTCCTAGAACGCTTCCACCAGCGTTGTCTCCGCTCCATCCTCAACATTCATTGGAGCGACTTCATCCCTAACATCGAAGTACTCGAGATGGCAGAGGCCAAAAGCATCGAATCCACGCTGCTGAAGATCAAACTGCGCTGGGTAGGTCTTGTCTCCAGAATGGAGGACCATCGCCTTCGCAAGATCGTGTTATATGGCGAGCTCTCCACTGGCTACCGAGACAGAGGTGCACCAAAGAAGAGGTACAAGGACTGCCTAAAGAAATCTCTTGGTGCCTGCCACATTGACCACCGCCAGTGGGGTGATATCGCCTCCAACCGTGCATCTTGGCGTCTCACAGTTCTGCAGGCAGCAACCTCCTTTGAAGAAGATCGCAGAGCCCACCTCACTGACAAAAGACAAAGGAGGAAAAACCCAACACCCAACCCCAACCAACCAATTTTCCCTTGAACCGCTGCAACCGTGTCTGCCTGTCCCGCATCGGACTTGTCAGCCACAAACGAGCCTGCAGCTGACGTGGACATAACCCCTCCATAAATCTTCGTCTGCGAAGCCAAGCCAAAGAAGACCAACGAGGTAATTTTGCCTGGCCTGCAGGAAAAAGAATCTCAGGGTTGTACATGATGTCATCTATCTTCTCTGGCAAAACACCTGAAATCGGATCTAAAATTCATCTGCGATGGCTTTTTCTAGACACAAGGGGAACAAGAAACTGGCAGTTGTATTCAGAATCAGAATCTTTTGTCATGAACAAGTCACAAAATTCGGTGTTTTGTGGCAGTATCACAGTGCAAACATTCATATTATAAACCATCTTGCAACAACAGTATAAAAATAATAATGAATGAAAAGTAAGGCAGTGTCTGTGGTTCATTGATTATTCAGGAATCTGATGGCAGTGGGGAAGAAGCTGTCCTTGTGCCACTGAATGCTCGACTTTAGGCCCCTGTACCTTTTTCCCGATGGTAGCAGCGTGAAGAGGGCATGGCCTGGGTTGTGGGGGTCTTTGAAGACAGAGGCTGCTTTCTTAAGACACTGCCTCATGTCGATGTCCTCAATGGAGTGCAGTCTGGTGCCTGTGATGTCGCAGGCCCTCTGGAGTTTATTCTTGTCCTGAGAGTTGGCGCCTCCATACCAGGCAGAATGCTCTCCATGGTACACCTGTAGAGGTTTCAAGAGTCTTTGGTGACATACCGAATTTCCTCAGGCACCTCACAAAGTATCGCCGCTGGCGAGCCTTCTTTGTGATTGCATCAACATCGAGGCTCCAGGATGGATCCTCGGAGATGTTGACACCCAGGAATTTGAAGTTCTTGACCCTCTCCACTGTTGAACCCTCGATGAGGACTGGGTCGTGTCCCTCTGACTTCCTCCTGAAGTCCACAATCATCACCTTGTTTTTTCTAATGTTGAGCGCAAGGTTGTTGTGGTGAGACCATTCAATGAGCTGATCTATCTCCCCCTTGTACGCTTCCTCACTGCCGATTGTGATTCTGATAACAACTGTGGTGTCATCGGCAAACTTGTAGCTAGCATTGGAATTGTGCCTGGCCACACTGTCATGGGTGTATAATGAGTAGAGCATTGGCCTAAGCACGCACCCTTGGTGAGCCCCTGTGTTTTACCTCTCCTCAACTTATTCATTAATCTTTCTACTGGGTAGTTCAATAAATAGTGGAAGCACCTAGATGACTTTGGCCTCACCCTATCAAAAAGCATTGCCTTCTTCCTATCCACACCACCCTCTTCAACTTTTTTCCTTCTTTCCCAATTCTGGTGGTCTTATTTTTAAAACCTGGCATATTAACCTTATTTCTCCTTCCAAAGTCACTGCCTGATCTGCTGAGCATTTTTCTTTTTTTTTAAATCTCAGATTTCCAGTACCTGTAGTTCTTTTTTTACAAAAATGGCATTCAGGTGCTGTCTATCCTTAGTAATGTTACTTGTAAATCACAAATACTAATTCCCACAACATTGTAGCTAAAATGTGACAAAAGCCGCGATTATAAAAAACATCGGCAGCAATGAAAACAACAGCACGCGCTCGTAGCGCGTGCAGACAAATCTACATGATCCGAAACGTTGTCGTAATTGGGGAATAACGACAGCTCTGACCGGAGTAGCATTAGAAGGTTCAAAAAGTAAATGAGCATCAAGGTTTAGCCTTGTAGGTGTATTGATACATGTAAGCTGGGCTTACCAAAAAAGTTGTTGTTGTTAACCACAGGGATATTTTTAATCAAAAATAATAAATTTCTGCTGAAACACCGCACAAAAATTTTTATAGGCGGTCATTTTTGTGTCACCCTCTCTGATGGTGTCATCCGGGGTGCGGTCCGGACCCCGCCCTCCCCTCCCCACCCCACCCAGTGCAAAAGCTCACCTACGGCCTCGCCACCTCATTGAGGAAAGTAGCCCACACACCACTTGAACAGCACACCCATCTGCCCTGCTGCTTCAGGAATTGGTGAGCTGGCACTCCCAGCTTCGGGTGGTTTGCTACACTTCAGGTGCCATGCCATTTAATGAAGGCTTCAGCTTTTGCTCAGTCTCATCTATTGACTTATTTATGTTCCAGTCACATGCTCCACCTGCATCCCAAATCTCCAGTGCTGAGTATTTCCAACATGTTATTTCTCTCACAATCTGCTGTATTCACATATTCAATGTGAAAAAAAGGATATTGTTCTCATAATAATCTCTCCTTGCCATTGCATTTTAATACACTTCTGATGCAAATGTGTCCTCTCTGTTTGTCACTTATTCCTAAAATAGAATATGACCCACTTTTTTTGATTGATCTTTGGAAGAATTGCAATCAACTCTGACACCATGCACATAATCATCCTGAGTTCTTGATCTTGGTGTTCCAGTGGGATGTCAGAGACGTAGAGAACATGGCTAATGGATATACGGCTCATTCATGTGACTTTCATGCAACACAGATGCCGGGACTCCATACAATTCTCGAATGAATGATCACTCCAACCTAGGGTTCAGAATTATCCCACGAATAATTTCAGTGTTGAAAATAGCCTTTGTGAAAGGGTAATGAGGATGTGAAATTCTGGACCCTGTTGAGCAGGATGATAGATGAGAGAAAACTTGATAAACGTGTGTGGGAGATAGATTGTTTGGTGGAATTAGATGAAGTTAGATGAGGGAGTAGAAGCACTGGTATAAATCTTTGGGGCTGAATTTCCTGCTTTTTGTGTGATAAAATTCTGTGTAATTCCAGTAATGTGATCTAATTCTGATGGAGCAATCTTGTACTGATAATCATTCGCTCCAGGCACCTTAAGACTGTTTAAGTAAAAACTAGAGTGTAGTTGTGTTAACTGCAGCCAGTCAAAAACCCAAAATGCATTCATGTTGAAATGACACAACACACCTGAAAAATATTCCACCCACACACTGGGACAAAAGTCTGAACCATTTGTGCCTTAATGACTCTAAACATTCTCCAGAGTAAATATCTGCCTCTGGTTGAATAGGGCTGTACGTAGCAGCTGATCCAAAGCTCTGCAAGCAGGACCTTCAATGAATCCAAATTGGAGAGGGGTTGCCTAATGTGCCCACTCTACGGACTACTCTCAGCTCGATGCGCAGGTACCAGCGGATCCTCGCTCTCTCGCTGCCACTGCTCCGTATCTCACTCGCCAGGATCTGCTACACTTCATCCTCCGCCTGATCCGTGCATTCAACTGTTGATGAATCTCCCAGCGGCCACCCATTGCAATTCCCTATCTAAATCCCTTGCTGACATGTCTGTCCATGAACTCATGCAGTGCCAGACTCACTTGCAAGTTGGAGGAACAATGCTTCATCTTCTGCCTGGGCACCCTCCAACTGGATGGCATTAATATCGAATTCTCTGGATTTTGTTAAACCCCACCCCCCTCACTTCTTCCTCGCTGCCTTCCCCCAGCTCTGATCTACCTTCCCAGACATGATAAATTCTCACCTTGTCTCTAATCATATCCAATTACCATCTTCTGTTGGTCTCGATTCCTCCCCCAGCCGGCACTGTCTGAATTCAGAGATTTCCTGCTTCTGGCTCAATCTGCTTATTCCTTGAAGAAGGGCTCAGGCCTGAAATGTTGGCAATATATCTTTGCTTTTTACGGATGTGAAAGACCAGCTGAGCTCTTCCTGTATTTCAGTGTGTTTTTACCATTCTGCCTAGAGAACTATCATTTAACAAGATTAATGGCTAGGGTAGCATCATCGTTAGGTTTCTGAATTCTCAGCAGGGTTTCTGAACACTAAATCCAGAAACACAAGCTTGAATCCCACAATAAAGCTGAGGACTTGAAATTTAATAAATAAATCAGGAATTAAAAGCCAGTCTCAGCGATTGGGCAATGAATTGATATTAACCTTTTTTTATAGTGAAGAAATAAGCGAATGTAAAGGTGGGTATTCTCCGCCCTTACATCGCTAAACCTACCTCCATAAAACGTCCACGTGTGGATCCAGCAGGTCAACTCTGATCCATCCTGAGGGTAGTCTCAGAGGTGGAGTGACTCGCTCCACCTCGCTTCATCAAGGCAATGCTGCTGAATGTGGCTGGCAAGGGGTGGGCTGATGATGTCGCGATGACACCGTCAGCCCGCGACCCAGGGGCCACCCCCAGTGATTGGTGCTGGGGTTAAGGCTCCATCCTGCCACTCAGAAATGTCCTCTTCCCGTTTCCCCCTCCGCCCCTCGCTCCTTCACTGAGCCAGACCGGAAAGAGGCAGACGAGGGTGAGGAGGAGCCCCGCGGGGTGAACTTATTTTTGTTTTAATGCGGGATCAATGGTTGTCTTTGTTACCCATAATCCTAGAGTGGTTCCAGCTGCGTGGGGGATTATGGGTAAAAAGGTAAAGGTTCCATTATTGTCATGTAATACTACATTTGGAATGTAACATACATGAAATTCTTTAACTTTGTCTACTGTAAGGAAGACAGAGAATCCCAACTTTTGTCCAGTGCCCCTCACAGAAATGAAGCCCCAGTAAGCAACAAACTCGCAACCCCTGGTCGACAAGACCAGTGCTCTAACCACTAAATTATTGGAATCTCAGTAATGACATTGCTTGGTGCATATGTTTGACCTCTCGGCGATGGGCAGTGCTGCTGCACCACTCGCCCCACCTCCCTCAGCTCTGGAGGACAGCTCCCTATGCTGCTCTCCATAAAATCAACACTGGATCAGCCTTATAGGCCTTCTCCTTAAAAGGTAAGTCCGCTTTTTTTTCCCCTTATTGAGCCGGCTTCAGTGCAGCGCCGCTCCACAAAAAGGGCTATAGATGCCCTGCAAAAAAGGAAATCTTGGGTCATTATCCGGTGTACCAGATGAGCCCTATCAGTGAGGCAATCAGAAAGGGGCAATAAATTCCAGGTTAAAATCCAACCTCCTCATCATTCCGTGAGTAAGTGAAGTCAGTGTCCCTTCATTAAATATTTCAGTGTGTAATAAAGACACAAGCTAAGTCTCAAAGTTGTTCATCAATTAATGTGGGTCATTGTCATTACAAGTATATTCCATTATGTTCCTGATGCAGCAAAGCCTTCGAAGCAATTTGTTTAGTCAAAATCCAGACAGAGTTTTTTTTCCATGATGAAGGAAAAGAGATAAGACACGAAAATCTATAGACACTGCAATTGAATTAAAAACACAAAATGCTGGAGAAACTCAGCAGGTCAAACAGCGTCCTTCATGTAGCAAATGTAAAAATACAGAACCAACGTTTCGAGCTTAAGCTCTTTCCAAACCTTGATGAGACGTCGGTTCTGTATCTTTATCTTTGCTATATATAAAGGGCCCTGTTTGACCTGCGGAGTCTCTCCAGCTTTGTGTTTTCACCCCATGATGAAAGGAGGAGAGGTACTGGCATTTCTTGTCATCAGATTATTCTCTGATTTGGCGAATGGCACCGTGAAATTGATTTTTTTTTCCCTCTCAAAGTTGCGAAGGGAACTGTCCAAGATGTTTTACAGTATGAGATGAATCAATATTTTTTCATCTATCTCACTGATCTGCCCTCAGCTCAACTTGCTCGCACTATCGAAACAGCACTTCTTTTGGTATTGACGCCATCTGTGAAGAAATGACCTTTTCTATTTCTCATGGCATGTTGTAGTAATTTAATTTATATTATTGATGTTGGTATGTGGCTGCAACAAGTAAGCATTTCAGTGCATCTGCACATTGTATTTGTGTATAATCACAAGAAATTCTCATACTCTATCATACCTTGCCCATTGGTTCTCTTTTTTGTTCCCACAAACACTTTCCATCTGGTGTGTTATGTGCATCTCCTTGTGGTTTGATCCTTCATTTTCCCCCTCCCTCAATGCCTCATCTCTTCTATGAACACCTTGTTTTTCAAATTGGTTCCAGCATTCGCTTGATAATTGTTGGTCTTAACATTTTCATTATCCTCCCAAATATTGTCCATCTCCCGACAAACTTGTGATGGACATCTGCATCCACTATTAATGATCATCCTGAGATCCTCAGAGGATTAGTGCCCATCACGTTCCCTGTACAAATCCTTTGAGGTCCTCTTGACACAACACCTTGAAAATTTGTTTAAGTTCTGGACAAAGATGTAGAGGGGTGATTCAGTACATTTGCAGATGATATGAAGGTTGGAGGAGTTGTTGATAGTGTTGAAGGCTGGTGTAGGTTACAACAGGATATCGATGGGATGTAGAGCTGGGTGGAAAAATGGTGGATGGAGTTCAATGCAGATAAGAGTGAGATGATGCATTTTGGAAGGTCAAACCAGAAGGCAAAGTACATGGTTAATGGTAAGATACTTAATAGTGTGGAAGAACAGGGGGACTTTGGGATCCAAATCCAGAAATCTCTTAAGGTTGCCGCATAGTTAAGAAGGCCTATGATATGCTGGGCTTCATTAATCGGGGATTGAGTTCAGGGTTCGTGAGGTAATGTGGCAACTCTATAAATCTCTGTTGAGACCACACTTAGAATATTGTGTTCAGTTCTAGTTACCTTGTTACAGGAAGGACATGGAAGCTGTGGACCGGGTGCAAAGGAGATTTATCAGGATGTTGCCTCGATTGGAAGAGATGAGACAAGGTTAGCAGAGCTGGGACTTTTCTCTTTGGAGCGAAGAATGCTGAAAGTTGACTTAATAGAGGTCTACAAGATTATGAGAGGGATAGTCAAGGTAGACAGTCAAGACCTTGTTCTCAGGGCAAGAGTCAGAAACATCAGAGGACATCTAAAGTTTAGGGGAGACATCAGGAGTAAGGAATGCCTTGCTGAGAATGGTGTTAGAGGCTGGAATATTAGGGGCATTTAAGAGACTCTTAGACAGGCACATGGGTGAAAGAAAAATAGATGATTATGAGATAGGAAGGGTTTCGTTTCTTTCTGGTTGGAATATATAAGTTGGCTGTACTGTGCTGTAATGTTCACTAGTGAGATGTTTTTCGGCCGAAAGCCATTCTAGTCCGACTCAAATGTCTTGCTCCATTCAACAGGGTTAATTACTCAACCTATTTCCACAGTGTTCTGTTCACACCACAGTGTATTTACTTAGATCCATTCCTACCTATTTGTGTTTACTGACGCCTTTGCGTTTGGTGACGGAACTGCTCCATACACCTAATTTTATCACTGAGCCCAATGTCCAACGTATCAATAAGACCCGACATCATCTTATGACTCAACTGAGTGAATATCATGCATCCCTGACTTGCTGGTTGGCCACCTGATAAAGGGGTCTGAAAGATGAGGACAACTGCACAGTCAATAATAAGACCAGAGACTGCACAGAGGAGAGGTTCACCTGCAGGTTGGAAGATAGTGTAGTCTCCATCTCACCTGATAGAACCGCACCAGGGGCAGCACAGTTGATTAACACAACAATGTTACAGTGCCAGCGATCTGCACCAGGGTTCGGATCCCGTGCTGTCTGTAAGGAGTTTGTATGCTCTCCCCATGTCTGCGTGGGTTTTTCCTGGAGACTCCGGTATCCTCCAACCATTCAAAAAATATACTGGGGTTGAAGGTTAATGGGGTGTAAATTGGGCAGCACAGACTTGTAGGGTCAAATTGGCCTGTAACTGTGCTCTATGTCTAAGTTTTTCAAAATTTTGGAAAAAAACATACAAGAAAAAAAAAGGAAGATGAAAAAAAAATATTCACACTTGGTCATCGTGATCAAACAATGGGCTGAGTGAATCGTGCAGACTGATCATTAGTGGTCTTGGTATTATGGTGAGATTGGGGTGGTTCAAGATTCTGATAGCAGTTGGAAAGAAGCTGTACCCAGAAGTGCCAGGCTTGCAAAAGAGAAGCAAAATCTCACTCAATTTGATGTTTTAAGGTGGAAAAAAGGGAGGATAGAATGACTGAGAGCCCAATGAAGGGAATTGCAATGGTGATCAATGGTCTTCAGCATGAATCTGTTTCCATGCATAGTATGATGTGCAAAGCCAATTTGCATGAGAAACTCCCATTCCTCTGACATTCTCAATTCTGCTCTCTGCAAAATCGGAATAGGTTGCTGTCATCAGCAGGAACCCATCAGAATCAAAGATAAAAGGATTTCAGAGTTTCACCCTACACGTCTAACAGGAACACAAAGACTCATTTATTTTGGCCAGGAGCAGGAGAAGGTCATGCAGCCCTTTAATCAGAATTTTCATGAACATGACACAAACTGTATTGTTTTTCCCCAGCTTTACAATGCAAATTCTGCTATAAAATTAAACTTTAAAAAATTAGTCCAAAAATAAGAGAAAGTGAGGAGGTGTCTGTGGTTCATTGCCCATTCAAAAATCAGGGGTGTGGGGGGGGGAGCTGTCCTTGAGCCACTGGGTGTTTGTCTTCAGGCTCCTTCTCCTGATGGTGAAGATGGTATGACCTGGGTGATGAAGGTCCTTAAGGATAGAGGCTGCTTTCTTGAGACACTGTCTCTTGTAGATGACCTCGATGGAGTGAAGACTGCGGCCCGTGAAGATGCTGGCCGAGTTTACAACTCGCTGTAGTTTTTTTAAAAATTGTCCTGTTCATTGGCACCTCCATACCAGACAGTGATGCATACAGTGAGAATACTCTCCGTGGTACACCTGAAGAAATTTGTAAGGGTCTTTGGTCCCATATCAGATCTCCTCAAACTCCTCGCAAAGTATAGCCACTGGCGAGCCTTCTTTTTGATTGCATCAAAATTACCATGCAGTATTAAAATGGCTCATCCCCTATCTCAACATTGGATTACTACTCACTCCTCAGAATCTTTGTGGCTTTTTGTGCCTAAAAATCTACGTATCTACCTCCTGAATATATTCATATCCACCACCTTCCATGGCAGAGAATTCCACAGATTCACTGCCCTCTCTGAAGATTTTTTTTTTCTCATTTGGACCTTAAATGAGCAACATCCCAAGGGAAACATACTCCTTGATTCCAGTCTGTCAAGCCCTGTCAGCCTTGTGTACATTTCAATGAGAATCTCCCCTCATTCCTCTGAGCCAAAGTGAATTCATGCTTGGTCATCTCAGTCTCTCTTTGCATAATAGTCCTGCCATCCAAGAAATTTCCCTTCACCGCACTTCCTCAAAGGCAATCATATTGGTGGGGCCATATTTGAAGTATTGTGTGCATTGGAATATTTGGTCACGTAACTAGGAAAGATATCTATAGGATTGAAAGAATGCAGAGATTTACTGGGATGTTGTCAGGTCTTGAGGAGCTGAGTTATAGGGAAAGGTTAAACATGTTAGGACTTTATTTACTGGAGCATAGTAGAATGAGGGGAGATTTGATGGAGGTGCACAGAATTAGGAGGGGTCTAGTTAAGGTAAATGCAAGTAGGCTTTTTTTCCAGGACCCAACAGTATCTGACAAATGTTTTCATTGTAAAAAAGAAATGGGAACAACAATTCATGCAATCTGGACATGTGAGAAAGTAGAAAAATTTTGGGAAGATCTAAACCAGATATTAAATAAAATTACAGAAAACAATATACCAAAAAACCCAGAGATCTTCCTCCTAAGTAATGTAAAAAACAAAGAATTTGGACTTGATTTGGATGGTGCACAAAAAAGATTTGTTAAGATAGCTCTAGCCGTAGCAAAAAATTGTATTATGTCAACCTGGAAATTAGAAGATAATTTGAGAATACAACAGTGGTATATAGAAATGAATAAATGTATTCCATTAGAAAAAATAACATATAATTTAAGAAATAATATTGAAATATTTGAACAAATATGGGAGCCATACATGAAACACAATAGAGAAAACCTACCGGGGACATCTACCACCTAAATTAACGAAAGGAGAAGGAAATGAAACGAATTGACTCAGTGGAATTTCTTGTTTATTTTTATTGAATGACAACATTGTTTGACTGGTTTAATGTATCTTAGATTTTTTACTTTAAATGAATGGGGGGGGGGTAGGGAGGGTGGGAGGGGAGGAGTGGGGGGGGGGAGAAAATGACACTGTATATATTTGAAAAGGAAAATGTATCTTGGTCAATGTGGTTTATGGTGTGAAAAATAAAAAATTTAAAAAAAAAGAAGAAAAGATGAAAGGTTCAAAGCAGTGGTTCTCAACCTTTTTCTTTCCACTCACATCCCACTTTTAGTATCTCTATGCCATTGGTGTTTTGTGATTAGTAAGGGATTGCTTAAGGTGGATGTGAGTGGGAAGGGAAGGTGAGAACCACTGCTCTAGACCCAATGGTTACTGAAATATTTTGCTTGTGAAAAATTGTCATTGGCCCATTTCCTTTGGAGTTATGGAACCGTGCACATAACAAGTCAATTAAGTACAATTAAAATAGTGTTCAACCCCTTTTCTTTCCACCCACATCCCACCTTAAGCAATCCCTTACTAATCACAGAGCACCAATGTCATAGGGAATACTTAAAATGGTATATGAGTGGAAAGAAAAAGGTTGAGAACCACTGGTTTAATATTAAAGTGAACATTGATGATTAGTGAGCATGCTGAATGAGCTGCCAGCTGAAGTGGTGAATGCAGGCTCAATTTTGACATTCAAGAAATATTTGGATAGGAAGGGGTATTGAGGACTTGGTCTGGGTGCAGTTCATTGGGACTGGGTATAATAATAGTTTGACACAGGCTTGATGGGCCAAAGGGACTGTTTATGTGCTGTAGTGTTCCATGGTTCCTCTCCTTTCTAAGGTAAGGAGACCAAAATGCACACTCCAGCAATGATTTCCAAAGTCACTGAATGATCCAAGTGAGAGGTCCTTGCTACTGTATTCAAAACATCTTGCAATTAAGACCAACATATGACTGGCCTTCGTAACTGTTTTCTGCACCTATGGCTTTCAGTCATCGAAGTGCAAAGATGCATAAAGTATTTTGAACATCCACATCTTCCAATGTATCCCCATTTAAATCATACTAGGCCTTTCTATGATTTCAACTGAAGTGGTTAATCTCACAATCTGTGACATCGACCCTTATGACTCAGCTTATCTAAAACATCCTGTGGCCTCAGACTGAGGGTAAACTGATGAGATTGGTTTTGAGGGAAGTGGGTGGTTAGGGAGGAGATGAACATGGAGTTGTGGAGAGCTCTGGATTGGAAAGAAAGTGGAGGCAATGTGAAGACAGAAATAGAAGGGTTGTTCGTGGTGGAAATAATGTTTTCAGCGGCATCTATTTAAATGCAAGGAGTATTGAAGGAAATTCAGAAGAGCCGATATCATATATTGGTACATGGAATTATGACATTGTAACTCAGTTGCAAGAGGGGCAGGACCGTCAGCTCAATATTCTGGGCTTCCATTGTTTCAAACACAATAGAACGGGAGGGATGAATGGGGGAGCATTGCTCGTCACAGCTGTGCTCAGGCAGAACAGACCAGAGGGCTCAATCTACTGAGGCTATATGGGTGGAGCTGAGGAATTGGAAAGGTATGGCCACACTCTTGGGGTTGCATTATACACCATCCAATGGTTAACAAGAATTGGAAGAGCAAATCTGCATAGAAATAGCAGATGGCTGCAGGAAACATAAGGTTGTGATAGTCGGAGATTTTAACTTTCCACATATTGACTGGGACTGCCATACTGTAAAATGGCTGGATGGCTTAGAGTTTGTCGAATGTGATCAGAAAAGTTTTCTGAATCGATATATCAGTGCACCAATGAGAGAGAGTGCAATACTGGACCTCTTATTAGGGAACAAAACAGGACAGGTGACAGAAGAATGTTTAAGGGTCCAATGATCATAATGCCATTAGTTTTGAGTTAATTATGGATAACAATTGGCCTGGTCCTCTACGTGAGATTGTAAATTGGAGAAAGACCAATATTGAGGAAATGAAAAAGGATATTCAAAGCGTGGATTGTACTACACTGATTTCTGGCAAGGATCTGCTGGGAGTGGAAGGCCTTCAAAGGTGAAAACTTGAGAGGAGCGAGTTTGTATGTTCCTGTAAGGATTAAAGGTAAAATTAACAGGCTTAATGAACTTGGTTTTAGAGGGATATTGGAGATCTGGTTAAGAAGAGAGAGGTGTATAGCAGGCATGGGGAGCATGAAGCAAATGAGGTCGTTGAGGAAAGAAAGAAAACAAGGGAAATCAGGAGGGCAAAAAGAAAGCATGAGGTCGCTTCGGCAGACAAGGTTAAGGAAGGTTCGAAGGGCTTTTGTGCATATATTAAGCGCAAAAGGATAGTAAGGGACAAAATTTGTCGTCCTGAAGATCAGAATGGCCAGCTTTGTCTGGTGCCGCAAGATATTAGGGAAATCTTAGATGGTTTTTTTTGTATCTGTATTTACTTAGGAAACTGACACAAAGTCGAAGAAACTGAGGCAAACAAGCAGAGAGGTCATGGAATCTATACAGATTAAAGAGGAGGAGGTACTTGCTGTCTTAAAGCAAATAAAGACAGATAAACCCCTAGTGCCTGACAAGGTAATCCCGCAGATCTTTAGGGAGACTACTGCAGAAGTCGCAGGGCCCCAGGCAGATGTATTTAAAATGTCCTAAGCCACAAGTGACGTGCTAGATTATTGTCATATCTCATATTGTTCCATTGTTTTAAAAAGGTTCCAGAAATAACCCAGGAAATTATAGACTGGTGAGCCCAACATCAGGAGCAGGCAAATTATAAGATGGTGTTCTAAGAGATTGGATTTACAAGTATTTGGACAGCTGGGGACTGATTAGGGATAGTCAACATGGTTTTCTGCATGGTAAGTTGTGTTTAATGAATTGTAGAGTTTTTCGAGGAGGTTACTAGGAAAGTTGATGTGGGAAAGACTGTGGTTGTTGACTACGTGGACTTTAGTAAGGCCTCTGACATGGTCCCGCATAGGAGGTTAGTCAGGATGGTTCAGACGCACAGTATTCATAGTGAGGTAGTAAACTAGATTCAACATTGGCTGGACAGGAGAAGCCAGAGTGAAGTAGTGGATGAATAATTCTCAGACGGGAGGCCTGTGACTAGTGATGTGCCCCAGGGATCGGTGCTGGGACCATTGTTGTTTGTCATCTATATCAATGATCAAGATCAAGGGTGGGCAAGCTTTTTTGAAAAGCTCACATTCCACCCTAAGTATTCCCTATATCATCGGTGCTCTGTGATTAGTAAGGGATTGCTTAAGATGGGATCTGAGTGGGAAAAAAAGTTTGAAAACCATTGTTTTAATCATGCCTAATTAACTCGTTATGTGCATGGTTTCATAACTCCAAAGGAAATGGGCCAATGACAATTTTTCTCAAGCAAAATATTTCAGTAACAATTGGGTCCAGAGCAGTGGTTCTCAACCTTCCCTTCCCATTCACATCCCACCTGAAGCAATCCCTTAGAATCACAGAGCGCTTATGGGATAGGGATTACTTAAAGTGGAATGTGAGCTTTACAAAAAGGTTGCCCACCCCTGATTTGGATGATAATGTGATAAATTGAATCAGCAAGTTTGCAGATGACACAAAGATTGAAGATGTTGTGGTCAGCGAGGAAGGCTTTCAAAACATGCAGATGGATCTAGACCAGCTGTAAAAATGGGATAGAAAATTACAGATGGAATTTAATTCAGACGTTAGTGAGGTGATGCATTTTGGAAGGACAAACCAAGAAAGGAAATACACAGTAAACAGTAGGGCCCTGAGAAGTGTAGACATTTGTAAGGCCAAATTTGGAGTATTGTGTACAGTTTAGGTCACCTAATTACAGGAAAGATATCAATGAAATAGAAAGAATGCCAAAAAGATTTACTAGGATGATGCTGGAACTTGAGGAACTGAATTACAGGGAAAGGTTAAGCAGGTTAGGACTTTATTCCCTGGAGCGTAGAAGAATTAGGGGATATTTGATCGAGGTGTACAAAAATCAGGGGGATAGACGGAATAAATGTAGTTAGACTTTTTCTACTGAGGGTAGGTAAAATACAAACCAGAGGACATGGGTTAAGGGTGAAAGCGGAAAAGTTTAGGGGTAAAATTAGGGGGCATTTCTTCACACAAATTGGGGTGGGAGTGTGGAACAAGCTGAAGTAGTGAATGAGGGGTCAATTTTAATAATGAAGAAAAATTTAAACTGGTACATGAATGGAAAGAATATGGATTGGGTGTAGGCAGAATAATAGTTCAGCATAGGCATGATGGGCTGAAGGGCCTGTTTTCTGTGCTGTAATATTCTATGGTACTATATGAGGAAGGTAGTAGGATGGATCTTTTCATCCAATGTTTAGAATAAATTACTTCACCCACCATCTTTATGTTTGGTGGAGACAGAACCTTCAAATAGTGTCCACAGGAAGCTAAAGTTGGCCAGGTATCCAGCAGGGACACCATAGGTTGAATGGTGTCATTCTATGCCATGTAACTCTGTATGGGCGGTTCTCAACCTTCTTCTTTCCACTCACATCCCACTTTAAGAGCTATTGATGTTCTTTTCATTGTAACTCTGTATGGGCGGTTCTCAACTTTCTTCTTTCCACTCCCATCCCACTTTAAGTATCCCCTATGCCATAGTTGCTCTGTGATTACTAAGGGATTACTTAAAGTGGGATGTGAGTGGAACCACTGCTCAATACTCATTAAATTGTGCTCAATACACAGCTGCAATGTTTGAGATAATCAGTTAGACAACTCACAAGATCTCTTCTCTCTAGCATGTGTAATATGTCAAGACAAACTTTATGAATCAATCCAGGGGACATGATACAGCAGGAAGAAGTAACAAAACTGAAGTTGGAAGTGAATGGCACAATCCTATGATTCATTTTGTTCCTTTACATGGATAGAAGTGCAGTCACAGCGGTGGCAAGGTCAATAGTGTTTCATTAGGTTGATAATGGCACATTAGAAACCTTAATGAGAGGCTTTCATCTGTATATAACAAATTGCCAGTGGCAATACCATGCTTGACAGAGTGAAGTGTGGCAAAATGACTTCATTTGCATTATGCATGTTCCCAAATGCTAAGAATTACTGTGATTATTAAGTTGAAGATGATCGATCTGAACCAAATTTTTTGACAAATGCGACCGTTTCAGTTATATAATGAGGGAAATTGTGCAGCATGTAATTAGCACTTGCGCTGGATAGGAACTAGCGCCACCCCACTGAATGAGCGACTAATTCATATGTGTGGTGAGAGAGCACATGTGGTTGGTGAGGGCAAGTGTCCTTGTGAGCCCTCATGAGCATGAGTGAGCTCAAACATGTTGGTGTAAGCATGTGAGAGCACAAGCTCGAGGGTGACTGTCAACCAACATGTATGTGGAGATGTGGACTGAGTATGTGTTCCCAAGAGCCCAATCCCACACATAAAATAAATGTGAAAACACAGTGCTGGAGAAACTCAGCAGGTCAAACAATGTCCCTTATGTAGAAAAGATAAAGATACATAACCAGCGTTCCAGGCTTGAACCCTTCATCAAGGTGTGAGCAAAATGTCGACAGGCACCCGAACAAAATGGTGGGGGAGGGGCAGGAGGAGGAGCACAGTCCCACAGGCAGGAGGTAATAGGTGGATAAGGGAGGGAGGACACACCAGCAAACAGGGGGGAGGGGAGATGGCTCTGTGAATGGAGAGGGAATGTGGTGGAGAGCTGGAGGAAAGAAGAGGGATGGGGACGAAAGGCAGAATGAGGACGAAAGGCAGAATGAGGAGTGGTCTTTCTAAAACCGGAAAAGTTGATGTTAATGCCATCCAGATGGAGAGTGCCCAGACAGAATATTAGGCATTGATCCTCCAATGTATGGGTGGACTTGGTTTGAAAGTATAAATCAGCGCGGGAGTGGGGCACAGAATTGAAATGGTATTCATTATGGCAGAGCTGACTTGCAGTTCAGGTAAAACCTCTTCAGACCTGAACCGGCTGTGATTGTGTTCACATCCATATGTTATCTGTACGTCTGTCCCTTTCTGATACAAGCCCCCTAGAAGATCCGTTCCAGATCTGTGATCACTGAAGAGGCAGCAAAGTCGTGTTCAAGTTCTGCACAATCCACCACAAGCAGGGAAAGAGCTGGTTAACGGGGTGAGGGGGATTGTGGTACCCTCCCTCAGCATGGCCTCTGGGTGATCACACAAGAAATTCTAAACCAGGAGTGGCCAACCTTTTTAATTTTTAATTTTTAGTTTAGACATACAGTGCAGTAACAGGCCATTTCGGCCCACAATTCCATGCTGCCCAATTAACCTACGCCCCCAGTATGGACTCGTGAGCCAGAATGGTCTGTTACCATGCTGTATGTCTAAATTAAAAATTAAAAGTTGGCCACCCCTGCTCTAAACACAAGAATATTCCCAGACTGCTTCTCTCTCTTGAATGGCCTAGTGCCAGAGATTACCACAGTTTGCAAGGTCACAAGGTATAGGAGAAGAGGTAGGACCATTGGCCTATCGAGTCTGCTCCGCCATTCTAATCATGAGCTGATCCACCCTCTCACTCAACCCCACTCCCCAGTTTTCCTGGGATGTCCCAGCACCGCTTTTGGTCAATTGAGGAAGAAGGATGTGAAGATTACGGATCTGCTGACCAGGCAGCTATGATTCCTGCCCATTCAAATGAATGCACGATCTCAGCAGGAGTTTGCTAGTCTAGAACTGAAATGTCCATGTAATAAAAGCAAGCCAATCATTTGCCTTCCTTGTTGAATCAACAAGGGTTTATCCTGCATTTCATAGATTCCTGTCTTCAGCAAATTATCTGAGTTTTTTTTTAACCTCTGAGACACAGGCCCTGCCTTAAAAATATTCTCTTTTTCTTTACTTCCTCCCCATACTTTCCCATCCATGTTATATGTGGCCTCCCTGCCAGTCTGGAATATTGTGGATTGAGGGTGGTCATGTGTCCTCCCTGTCTGAAGTCACATCGCCCGTTAATCAAGGTTGGACTCCAGCTGCCCATGAGTGCACACCTTGCCGTTGGCTCGTTTAAATTACCTAGGGTCATTACTAGCTAGGTGCCCAGATCAGAACTGGTATAAAACATTAACACATGGAACATTTCTCTGTCTCTGCCTTGTGTTCCAAGTCAGAATTTCGCTCCATGCCAGGTCACTTCTGTGGACATTGCTGGAAATGCTGTGGGTAAGGTGTGGACTACACTGGATCTGAGCCTTAGTACTGAGATAGTTCAGTGCTTGCAGAGAGCCACCCCTCCATTGGTACAAGGAACCAGATATGTGTGTGAAAGTCCCTGTCTGTAGAGAGTATACACGTGTGTGAGGATGTAGAATATAGGCAGCCACTGGTATCGGAGTCCAACCTAGGTCTGATGTGAATACCTATATTGTTGTTTGAGTAATATAGTAATCAGGTAACGTCTGACGTTCTCACCTGTTTGTCTCCTGTGTGTTAATTAACATTACGTGTGATTGTTACACTTGTGTCCAGACTCGTCTCCCTGTGAACCCACCGAAACTGATACTCTTCCTAACACAACAATCCATTACCTCTTAACCCACTAATTTAGCATATCTAAATCTCTTTTTAGACTGACTGCATTCTTTTCTTCATTCATTTTCCCATTTAGTTTTGCATCATTAGCTTGGATACACTCTGCAATCACCTTTCAGCATAAAATCATTTCCGTGGGCATCAGTGATACATTAGTAGATCTTACTTCGTGATAACAATTTCTAGTGCTCACCGGGAAAATAGTGTCCAGTAGCCACTTGTTAGGACTTTGTTAACCTGGCAGTCTCTTATTTTATCCTTCTCACGAGTGCCACAAAACTGGCCAGGTGCTCATGCTGAATTCTAGGAACTGAGAGCTTGCTCTAGATTCTGGCACGTGTAGTATTTTGTGCCTCTTATCAATGAGATTAGTGCATAACAAAATTGGAGTGGGAGGAGAACATTTGACCCTTGATCATTCAACAAGATCATGGCCAATCTAAATATTTGGCCTCCACCCAACCATCTTGATTGATCCTTGTGCTTCTCCTGCATGGTCCAAAGCCTTTCCCAGACCTTGAATGTACTTAATAACTCACTACCTACTGACCCCTGAGGCAGACAACGTAAATGAGTCTGAAGAATTACAGTTCTTTTCCTTGCATTTGATTCAATAGACAATAGACAATAGGTGCTGGAGTAGGCCAATTGGCCTGTCGAGCCAGCATTGCCATTTATTGATCATGCCTGATCTTTCTCTTTCAATACCAATCCCAGCCTTACCCCCATAACCCTTAACTCCCCTGCCCACAAGAGCCTTATCCAACTCTCTCTTAAAACTATGCAGCGAATCCACCCCCACTACCCTCTGTGGCAATGCATTCCACAGATACACAACTCTCTGGATAAAAAACAATTCTCCTCATTTCTGTCTTAAATGACCTTCCCTGTATTTATTTTGGCTCCTGAATTAGGCCTCTAATGAAGAGCATTTGTTTTGCAGTTAGATGCATGGTAGTGTTTTTCCAATAGAGGTTTTGCATGAAAACCCAGCTAGGTTTAACTATTGATGAGGACACAATCAGGCAAGGATTTCATTGCATTGATGTCCACTTTTAGCCTCAAGAATCTCACTATTTCAGTGTTGCTTTTAACTTAATGTGGAGATACAGGCACTTTTGGCCCATGAGCCCACGCCATCTGAATACATCCAAGTGACCAATTAGCCTTTGGAATGTGAGAGGAAACCAAAGCACCCAGAGGAAACCCTTGCAGACACAAGGGGACACGTGCAAACTATGAACAGACAGCACCGGATTCAAACCCGGGTCGTTAGTATTGTAATAGAGCTGGGCTCACTGCTACGACATCATCCATCATGCCAGGATTTCATTTCATGGATGATTTCATCATCTCAGTTCTGTTTTTAATAGAAATATGGATTAATAATGGAAGTGGATCATTTTAATTTTTTTAAAATTTAGACGTACAGCACGATAACAGGCCCTTTTGGCCCACGAGTCCGTGCAACCCAATTTACACCTACAGTACATTTCGGATGGTGGGAGAAAACCAGAGCCCGCATGGAGAACCCACGCAGACACGGGGAGAACGTACAAACTTTTTAGAGACGGCGCTGGGATTCAAACCCCAGTCCCGATCGCTGGCGCTGTAATAGCGTTGTGCTAACTGCTACGCCAACTTATTTGATAAGTGGGCACTGTGTCAGATTTGTTGTGATTATAGGGTTGAAACATAACCTGTCTGGAAAGACTGAGAAGTGAGTTCAGGAGAAATGTCCTAATGCCAATAATAATTGATGTGCTTTTCCACAAGGTTGTCTGGACAGAAGCTATTATATCTTTCAGGACTCAACTGGATGAATGTATGAGATGCAAGAGATAAATGGGTATGGAATGTGTAAGGGACCGTAAATTATAGTCCTGCATTACCGAGGCAAGGAGTTAGCACAGAGACAATAGGTTGAATAGCTTCCTGTGTGGTCACCTATCATGGTTCCTCAGTTGTTTCAGTGGTTTTGGGTGCATCCTTTGCAGAGGTTTCTAATGCACCAAAAAAAGATGACTTTATTCTTGGTGACAAATGCCATCAGATTCCTGAATGATGAATAAACTGCCTTCCTTTGACTTTTCCTGCACTATTTTTATTTATTGTTGTAAGGTGGTTTGTATAAATCCTTGCCCTGAGATGCTGCTGCAAACCAACAAATTCTGTGGCTTGTTCATGGTAATAAATTCTGATTCTGTCAATTATTAGTAATAAAGGCTGACAAAGGTAGCTGAAATGAGAAATGAGACTGTCCATTCAGTGTTCTTGAGCTGAGAGGATAGCTGGCTGATCTGAAGGTGTATTACTTCGATGGTTTGTGACAGAACAATAACTGTTCAGATCAAGAGCCCTGCAGAGTTGAATTCACTCATGCACAAGGACTGGGAACTGCCTCGGTTACTAGTTGATGGAGCGATACAATGGCCCATGTAGATACGTGGAGGGAGATGGATGGCAACTACCGGAGTGTGGTGCTGCAGTTCAATAGAATGAAGGTATAGAATAATTACTAAATGGGGAATCAGTATATTGAAAATAGGGAACCATGTAAAACTTGCTTCGACTGGAATAATGGTCAAGGGAAAATAGTGTGTGTCAGTGTGAGGGAAACAAAATCAGTCAGTGATTTTGAGGAGATTAGATGGACACTTGTGAGAAACCAGTGTACCGAACTGTGGACAAAACCAGATGACTCTTCTGTAACTTTATTACACAGGAGATGAAGGTTATTCAGAACAAGGGAATCAATTTTGAAAATAAAATCTGAAGCTACTGAGGCTTTAAGACAAGGGTGGGTGACCCTTTTTTAAAACTCACATTCCACCTTAAGTAATCCCTATGCCATAAGTGCTCTGGGATTAGTAAGGGATTGCTTAAGGTGGGATGTGAGTGGGAAGGGAAGGTTGAGAACCACTGCTCTAGACCCAAGTGTTACTGAAAGATTTTGCTTGAGAAAAATTATTGGCCCATTTCCTTTGGAGTTATGAAACCGTGCACATGAGGTACAATTAAAACAGTGGTCTTCAAACCTTTTCATTCACATACCCTTACTAATCACAAACCACTTATGGCATAGGGAATACTTAAAATGTGAGTTTTAGAAAAAGGTTGCCTACCCCTGGTAAGACATTTGTCTGGGTTTACTTGCATTATGAGTTTGGTGATCTTTTTGATGGTCTGAATTTAAAGTTGTTCAGCCAACCCCCTAGACTGGAGAAGAATAGATTTGAGGACAAGAGGGCAGCTTCTGGTAGGAACCAAACAACAGGCTTTTGTCCTGTCATTACTGAATGTTGTGTCTTTATCGTCCATGACACTCCAAGGCCCAGAGTCCGCTGAGGCTTCGACTGTAATGGATTATGGAGATGCGGCAATTAGTATTTTGCTGTGCAGCTAATCTGGGTCTAGCCAATCAGAAGTGTTGAATTTCAGCAATGCTTACACCTACCACCTTTAATTATTGTAAACCACCAATCCCTGCCAATGAGATTCACACCCTGCCGACAAAAGAGCATTGAACCCATTCTTTATCACAAGTATGGTTTCTTCTTGTACTGCAGAAAACATATGCAAAATTATTTCATTACTTGATTGCTAATTAAGTCAATAATTCATTTTAAACAAAATGGATTCATACAAATATGTAATTTAAACAGACAATTTATGATTCATTAGAAGGTAAACAACAAAATACAGGTATTTTTCTTATTGCACATGACCTCGTCTGACTCTCAATTTCTGCCATGATTACTTATGTTATTGAATTGTTCCTGATTTTGTTGACACTAATTAAGAAATAGTATCCAGCAGATTTCATTCGATGATATTAATGTAATGTTACTTCAACGGAGAGATGCACCAACTCAAGCTTTTGATTTTGTATAGTTAATAGTTAGTTGAATCGGTGTAAACAACGGTTTATTCATTTTCCCTGCCATCTAAACTAAATAGTTACAAATTTCATGAAATGTATAAATTGTAGTGAATCAATAGTATACGTGTTTGTTATATTGGCAATCTTTGCCCAAGCAGGCAATGAAATTTTCCAAGAACCAAATTAGCCTGGAAAACATTGCATGCTAACAAGACATTGCTTAGTTTGGATGATCTGAAAAGCAAAGAAAATGTTTTGAAAGCTTTTTTTTAAAGATTCCTTTCCTTTAATTCTAAATTTCAACTTTATTTTTACCTTGTCTTGTGGTAATCGGATCCTTCCTGCATAAAAGAAACAATCGTTCCTTATTCCATTGACCTGCTTTTATTGGCACAGTTTCCTTGTGGCTCGTCCAGCTGAGCTTCGCAGACAATGCACCATCTCATAATATTCCCTCAGCACCAACGACGCGCACCGAAGCAAATTGCTTACCTTACCATCTTCAGGGCATGGTTCCATGAAGGATTGAATAATGAAAGAGTAAAGTCTGTAAATAGCACTTCCAGGAACCCTTAAGAAGGAAACTTTTGCCTCTGTATTACAACTTAGCAATTGTAACTCTTGGAGTGAAAATATAGGGCACAAGTGAAGCAATTGCAGATCAATTATTTATAGTTCATGCTGTTCGCAAACATTTCACCAAACTGTATCAATATTGATCTAAAATGCATGGAGTCCATGTAGGATTTAGAAGCAACAGTCAGGACTCATATTTCTTAAAATATTAAATAAATTGACAAAGATAAATATAACTTTCTTGGATTTTTACCAAAGATATCGATTGTTGTACCTGAGGCTTTAAAAAAAAAAGCTAAACTTGTATTAATAACACTGGATAGCAACTTTTTTTCCAAAGGTTTGCTTCCTGAAAAAAAATAGGGAATAGAACAGACAACTTCAAGCTGAGCACAAAGATAATTTCAGATTTGCTGCATCATGTAGGAAGTTGGAAAAACATTAAATGAACTTTTATTGAGTTTATCATAAAGCATAGACTCGCCACAAATATAACAGAATGTGTTGCAGCTGTTGCGACATTGACAAGACATTTCTGCTGTATTGAATCTTCTTGAAGACAGTAAATGCTATTGTTAAGTATGCTCACTGTGCTATTGCCTGAAGAACATGAAAAGCAACTTGCGATCAATCTGCAGGATAATCAATGTAGTACACAGTGTCTGTACATGTGAGCTGCTTTTATAGCCTGACTATCCTGACTAAATGTGCCCAGGCTCTCAACAGCATTTGCACTGAGTGCTTGCCCAGGCATGCTTGGACTGACCAAAACAGCTTGCTTTGTGGGCAATATACTAGTAGACAAAAAAATATAATCACAAAATAGGTTATATCTTTTTTTTAAAAAGTACATAATAGGAAAGGTTTAAGGTGATTTTTGGGATCAGCAGCCCAAAATCCATAAAAATTGTTCAAGAAGCAAAATCTTCATTGTCCAGTGTAACTCATTGCAGTGTTAGTAATGGGTAGTTGTTGATATATTACAGCACAGAAACAGGCCCTTCATTTCAACTGCTCCATGACAACCAAGTTGTAAATCTACTTTAGTCCCATTTGTTTTGCATTCAGCCTGTATCTCTCTAAACCTCTAAATACCTTTTAACATTAAACCAGTTTGCATTGTTATATGCCTTCGAGTAAAAATAGGAAAGGCTGGAAATATTCAGTAGGTCAGGCTGCATCTACAGGAGCCAGTAGGTTGTGTCAAAAGTTCTTATGAAAGATCTTGACTTGAAGCGTTAATTGTCTCACTTCACACAGATGTTGCCTGACGTAATGTGGTATTACGACCACCAGACTACTGCAGGGGGTGATCTCTGTACCTTCAGGAAGACCACCTAAGGGGCTGACTCCACCTGGCTGGCTGTCAATCAGCCGACCTGAATATAGACCTGAGCTGGCCTCTCCTGAGCCTGTCACACGGGGAGCCACCAAGGCATGAACTGGTGTTCAGACTTTTACTGGAATAAAGCCTGTAGTAACGAGCATTTCCTGTTATTACTTTAGAGACTTTAGAGATCTCCACTTTGCATCTGCACTGTTTTCTAAATTTCCCTGTGTCCAGTTGATTTTTGTCATGCTGAACAATCTTGCCCATGTCAACCTATGAATAACTATTGTAGGAGAGATTTTGAGCATTCAACAAAGATTTCACAAATGTGAAATAATTATTGAATTTAATGTGAGTAAAACTGTCAGGTTCTGCATGTCGTTTTTAAAATAGTAAGTATCTGCCATAAATCAAAATATAGAGTTAAAAACAGGGATATACAAGATTTGTAGATAATTATGAGATTTTCACTGGAGTTTTCTGTAATGTGAACTGTCAATTTAATCAGATGTTTAAATACACAAGAAGATGTTTAATTTCAAGCAAAAGTAGATTATTTTACCCTTGTCCAGCTAATTACATTTGGGTTAGAACCTAAACTGATTTCGAATAGATTATCATCTAAAGCACAAAGTTGAAAGGAGAATGAACTATTAATTTTCTCCACTTTAACTGTATTTTTCTCTATATTCTGCAATCTATACCTTGCATTCTTTGGATGAAATCCAAAGAATAACCAACCTTAATAGGACACGGTGAAATTTTAAAAAGCAGTGCAATTGCTGGAGATCTAAAGTAATAGCAGGAAAAGCTTGTTACGTGAGGCAACATCTGTGTGAAGTGAGGCAGTTAATGTTTCAAGTCAAGATCTTTCATGAAGACTTTTGACACTAACTACTAGCTCCTGTAGATGCAGCCTGACATACTGAATATTTTCATCCTTTTCTATTTTTTACCATAACATTATACACTGCCCTTTTTGCTGTATTGCTGTGGGTTGACTTGCCTGGATAACACCGAAAACAAAGCTTTTCATTGCATCTGGGAACACGTGGTGTGGACAGTTTATGATTGAGTGGTAGGATCTTGGAGGACTTGATGTAAATGTGCAGTAAATTTAAAAATGGCTTGGTTGAAATGAATGGTTGATGTGGCCCAAAGGAGTTTCAGTGATGGAAAAACTTTGACTCAATCTACATCGATTGTCATAGTACCTTTAGAATAGCGGATGAGGCAGGTGATTCCACTTTTGAGTATCCCTTCTTGTCATCCCCTCTTGACATTACATGATGTCAGTCCACATTTGTCCTACTAGAATGGAGCATGATGCCTGCTTCAATTAATGATTTGGCTCGAAATTAGAAATTTTACTTTTAAGATAAGATCTAATTTCATTCACAGCTGCTCAGATAATGAAGCAATACACATCGATGAGGCTACCATACAATTGTATGTGTGAGAGAGATTGTGTGAGAGAGAAATTGTGTGTGTGAGAGAGATTGTGTTTGTGGGAGAGAGATTGCGTGTGTGAAATAGAGAGAGATTGTGTGTGTGTATGAGAGAGAGATTGTGTGTGAAAGAGAGCGATTGTGTGTGTGTGAGAGAGAGAGAGATTGTGTGTGTGAGAGAGAGAGAGAGAGAGAGATTGAAAGAGATTCTCTTATACAATTGTTACGTGTGATCAAATCAGGTTTGGTAGGTTCACAGAGAAACAAGGCCAGACATGGGCTAAACAAACAAAGGATGATATTTATTGAACACATGTAAGCCGTCACATCAGATACAACAAACTCCAATACCAACGGCTGCTCACTCTCTCTCACACACACACACACACACACACACACACACACACACACACACACACACACACACACATACACACACACACACACACGTGTGCAGTAATATTCAGTAACTAGCACACCCTTATTATATAGGGACTTCAAGCTGTACTCGCAGTTTCCTGTTCCAATGAGGTACAGCTCAATGTTAAGTATTCCCACACAATAGCATAGTCCCTCTCTCAGTGTAGTGCATGCCTTAACAACAACTCCTCCAGCAATGTCCACAGTTTGTGACATTGCATAGAGCAGCATTTGTAGTCAGGGCCAAGGAGTAAAGAGAATGAGCTGTTGCACGTAGTGGGCTTTTAAAGTGCAATAAGCTGGGGAGTCTGGCCCAGGTAATCACTAAGTGATTTATAGGGAGCCAATGGCCAGGTGTGCACTAATGGGTGGGCAGAGCCCAACCTTGATTGGCAGATAATGCAACTCCCAACGATGTTCCAGACAGAGAATTATGTGACCCTCCTGTGATAGTACAGATCTATCACCAATGTACATAGTGTATATAGTTACTGTATCTAGACTGTGCTTACAGCGATTGGCTGAGAGCTAAGCCACGCCTATTGTCTGGGCCTTAAAGGGTTGTGTCCCTAGCCAGGTTGGATCATTCCGGACTGGTTGGCCACCTGTGAAGAGCTCCCGTCTTTTGCTAATAAAAGCCTTGGTTTGGATCAACAAGTCTTTGATTCTTTCAACGAGCTCTACACCTCCATAATCCATATTCCCACCAGGTTCCAGATGGAGTGGATACGTGACCCTCTACAATTCACATTCCCATCAGGTTCCAGGCAGAGAGGTCACGTGACCCTCCACAATCCATATTACCACCAGATTCCAGGAAGTGAGATCGCGTGACTCTCCACAATCCACACTAGAGCAGTGCTTAACTTTGTCAGTTTGGGTGTTGATGTGGAAAAGCAAGATGGTTAAAGGGGAAAACTGTGTTTCTGCGCAGAAACATTCATGCAGAGTCCACAGATATTCCGAGAACATTTAATTTATCAGCTTGACCTTTTTCTCAAAAGCATTATGGCAGATTCAGATCACCCAAACAATCTTGTGCAAAAGAGGTCATCTAATATCACTTTAGAATCTCAAAGCAGAAGGAAACCATTTGTGCCAACGTGGTGGCTTCTCCCACTGTCCAATAGCCCCATCACCTTGCCCTTTCTCCAAAGCATTGCAGACCTATCCTTGTCGAATAGTTATTCAATTCCTTTTGCTTGATAGAACTGAGCCATCTTCGACCACTCTTTCAAAGAGAACGTTACAGACTGCCAGGTTTAAAAAGCAAACTTCTTCTACATCCTAATTCGGTGTTATCTGGTTCGTGAAACTTCAGGATTTGTATCTCCTTGTATCTACTCCATTTATACACATCACAGTCCTTCCTTCAATCCCCCATGAACTTACTTTTCTGGAGTTGCTAAGCCTAACTTGTGTGTTAATGACCAAGGGGCTTGGGCAATGAATATCGTATGAATCATTAAACATTCAATGTGTCATTTGCCTTCTCGGTTTATTGCTAGTTGCCTTAAATACTGTTGTAAAATATTTATCTCCTATATTTATTGCAGTGAGTCCAAATCTTTGGGGTTTTCCGTCTGCAAATGTTTCATTTCTCTCTTTATTTGTCTCCCTATTTCTTGAGTTTTATTGAGTTTTATTGGCTCACTTGATGTAAACAGGTTACCCTGCAAAGAATATCATTGTCAACTGATAGTAGATCTTTGGTTTGGCTTCGCGGATGAAGATTTATGGAGGGGTAATGTCCACATCAGCTGTAGGCTCTTTTGTGGCTGACAAGTCCGATGCGGGACAGGCAGACACGGTTGCAGCGGTTGCAAGGGAAAATTGGTTGGTTGGGGTTGGGTGTTGGGTTTTTCCTCCTTTGTCTTTTGTCAGTGAGGTGGGCTCTGCGGTCTTCTTCAAAGGGGGTTGCTGCCCGCCGAACTGTGAGGCGCCAAGATGCACGGTTTGAGGCGATATCAGCCCACTGGTGGTGGTCAATGTGGCAGGCACCAAGAGATTTCTTTAGGCAGTACATAAAAGGAAGCCAAGAGATTTCTTTAGGCAGTACATAAAAGGAAGCCCAGTAATGGGATGATTTTATTTTAAACTAAAGGCTTAATTAATGAAGAAAAGAGCAACTTTATGTGTAAAAAAATTAAACGTAATGGCAAGGTCAGTGCTTTTCCCAGCATGTGTCTTGAGCTTGCTCGGAAGTGTAGACTCGCTGGGGAGCTTTTAATCACATGCATTGAAGCTTCTGAGAAGTTGTCGCAACACTGTACTGTTAATGGTTCTAAAATTACACAGCTAAGAATGAACACTACCATTTACTGCATGTTAGTCGATACCATATAAAAGTCAAATCCCCTATTTTTGGCCCAAAAAAATCCGATGTTTTCCGTATGACGTGTAAAAGTCCACCCCCTTATTTTTGGTTCTGGCTGCCCACCCATCTGAGCTCCCGACACCCCGATCGCTTTCTCTCACCCAGGTCCCAGCGTCTGCCCACCAGATCTTCCAATGCCCTGACTGCGGACTCTCACTTAGGCCCTGGCTGGCTGTCTGGCCACCCAACCAAGCTCCTGAGGTTCTGAACGGGGAGTCTCACCCAGGCCCAGGCTGCCTGCTCACTGGAGCTCCTGACGCCCCAACCACGAAATCTCACCTAGACCCGAGTTCCCAATGCCCCAGTCGCCCGCCCCACCTATCTGAGCTTCGGACACCCTGGATTTAGACTTACCACAAGGTCTCAGTGGCCTGCCCACCCATCCAAGCTTCGGTCGTCCTCCATTCAGACTTACCACACAGTCTCGGAGGCCTGCCCACCCATCTGAGTTTCAGTTATCCTGGATTCAGACTTACCACACGGTCTTGACTGCCTGCCCACCCATCTGAACTTCAGATGCTCTGAACAACACAAAAGTAGTCAACCCCCTAAATGTTGCCCTAAAGATTGATCCTTACAATTTGACTTATACAATGATCCAAATTTATTTGCTGAAGATTTTTTATTAAAATAAATTAGTTGCATTGAGATAGCATTTTTTATGACATCAGGGATTCCTGAAGGTCTTTAAGGATAATTAAATGCCTTTGAAGTGCGATCAGCTCCATAGAGAAAGATGTGCCATGGCTAATTTGTACAGTGACCAAAGGGAAAAAATGACACTGTCTTTGATCATGAGGAGTTAACATTGATGAGCATGTTGGGAGAATATTTCCACTCTTCTAAAACCAAGAATCTTCTGAAAGGACAGTTTGTTGCATTAAATATCCCTGTCCAAAAGACTGCAGTCTCGACAATGCAACATTCCCTCAATACAACGCGGCAAATTTTGCTCCAAGCCCCTGGGATCGGGCCTGAAACCTCATGCTTCACAATAGAACAGAAGATCATTTGCAGGAACAAGTCAGCATCATGGAAGAAAAGTGAGTCTTGATGAAGAGTTCTGGCTCAAAACATTGACCATTCACAGCCTTTGGTCAATTGAAGACAAGGGTATTTGAAGACCATGACCTAAAATCTAACAAAAACACATGGTCCATCAGACAGCAGTGACCTTCTGAGACCTGTAGTTAAAAACAAGAGATGTTGGAGGAACTCAGCTGGTCTCGCAGCGCCCATAGGAGGTAAAGATATATTACCGATGTTTTGGACCTGAGCTCTTCCTCAAGGGATTTTGAAGTCCCTCCTCCAAGGAGACCTGGACTCTCTGGAACAGGGACTTCAAGGCACTGGAAAGATTCCACCAATGCTGATTCCAAATTCATTGAAATGATTGCCAAACCTACATCAGTGTCTGCTCCTCAGTCTATATCCATAGCATTCAGACACTAGTTCCCCATCCTTCTGTCTTTTTACCTCCACCTCTCCACCCGCTTCTCACTCCTTTCACAGAGCCATCTCCCCTCCCCCTGTTTGCTGCTGTGCCCTCCCTCCCTTATCTACCTATTACCTCTGCCTTTTGGACTGTGCTCCTTCTCCCTTCCCCTTCTCACCCCCACCCCCAACATTTGTTCAAGCGCCTACCTACATTCTCCCACACCTTGATGAAGGGCTCAAGCCTGAAACGTCAGTTCTGTATTTTTACCTTTGCCACATAAAGGACACTGACTGACCTACTGAGTTTCTCCAGGATTTTATGTCTTTACTTCAACCGCCGTCTCTGCAGAATTTCAGGTTTTACTTTTAGTTATATTCAGTTGGTTACAATGTTTACATGTCCAACACGACATTCCCAAACAGATTCTATTCCAAGTTCAAGGAAAAAAAATTACTAAACAGGAAGAAAAAAAATACAAGGATGAGGTCAAAGCTTTCTTGAAGAAATGCAGCATCTTTATTGACTCCAAGATGCCTCTGGTCCATGACTATTCAAGTGGAGAAGGGACATTCAGGTTTGCATTGAGCTCCTTCAGCCCACATATTAAAGCCAACATCTATCCCATCTAGAGAAGAGTCCACAGTTCCCACGTTGGCATTATTAGCCTGATCAGAACCAACAGAGCTGAAGTGGAACCAAGCCTCTCTGACACCTCAGCAACTAGTTGCTGTCCAGTGTCAAAACAAAATTTGACACTGATCCGTACACATAATCATCATTCAGGTGCCTTACCGTTGGACATGGGGGATCATGTCCCTCCATCCATCACGATCTCTGACTCTCTGAATTGTAGTTGTTGCCTCCCCTGTTCTCCTTTGATGAAGGCTTCATCTTTGAGCTGAGATTGTAGTCGATGTCGAGCCATGATTATAGAAGGGGAAAAATGTCTTCTTCAGTTGCAGTGTCCGTACTGGATGGGCCACCCTGCCCATTGATCAGCAGATTCATCTGCCCAGTGTTTTTACTTTTACAGCCATCAATTCCAATTAGTAGGATCTGCTTGTAAAAACCATCCACCTTCCCGTGGCCCTGACTGGGAGGCTAAACAGGTCCTACACCTTGGCCAAGGGTGACCTGTAGGCTATCAGATGGGAGGAGTGCCTTACACCTCCTTTCACTGAGCAATTGGGTAGCACTGACTCTGACCCATACCTATAGAATGACCAAAAATCTTGAAGGTAGGTAGAGAGGCAAATTTTTTGAGTAAGGGTATTTGGGGCTTTGACACCTGAAAGTGTAGTGAGCCAGAAGGATCACAGTGGGCAATAGAAAAATATTGTTCAGCAAGTATGAACACTGACCTTATTTGTATGAGAATAGCAGTTAAGAACACAAACTGAGGATGATTTTTTTTATTATTCACCTCATGGAGAGGGTTGCAATTCAAAGGACACTGACTGAGAAGATGGGTGAGCCAAGTGCTCTGACAATACTTAAGAAGTATCCAATGAGTACTTGAATCGCTAAGGCATGGATCAAGTGGTGGGTAAAGGAATTAGTGTGGCTAGGCATGGACATCTGGGCCTTTTTCTCTACTGCATATCTCTATGGCTCAATGAACATGTTGCCAAGACAGCGCGAGTACAAGAGTAAATTCAATACACCAATGTGCTGGGGAAATTTACCAGGCCACGCAGCGTCCACTGGAAGTAAAGGGTAACCAATGTTTCAGGTCTGGCTACACCCCAGGCTCTGTCACCTGCTGACACACGACACTGGCCAATAAATCTCATGACCCACACGAATTCGGGACACGGAAGGAAACTGAAACAAGCAAATCCATGCAGTCTCAGGGAGAGCATGCAAACTCCACACAGGCAGCACGGCAAGTCAGGATTGAAGCCAGGCTGCTGGGACAGCGAGGCAGCAGTGAGACTGGCTGCACTCCTTTGCTGCTCTCCACATGTGTTTCTACAGAGGTACTTTGGCACCGGTTTAAGGCTGATAATCAAAGGACATCATATCCGCCACTGACTCAACCCACTGCAATGTCACTGCTCATATAATCACCCACGATATTCCTCGGAAGAATGTCATTTATTCAGACTTCTCGAAAGGTTTGTTGCATAACTATGTAGAGATTGCTAGCTCTGGAATGTGCTCCTTAATGTATACAGGCTAGGTTAAGTGTCTGATCATCTCAAATTTAATCTTTAGCAAAGCAGTTGAATTGTAATTGGATCTGTAATGACAGAGCAGAGATCAAAGTAGTGTAGATCATTATTCTCATTAGTAATTAATTCTACTCTGTGGAACAAACTAAGTAGACGAATAATTAACCTTTTCCATGACTAGATTACATGAAAAGAGCGGCGTTAAAAATTCAGTCAATGAATTCGTAAGATAAACAATGAATACATTTCAACTGCTCAGATCTGGATTGTCCCCTCGCTCCCTGCTTCTCATTTGTAACACGTGAAGCAGAATTCACAAGAAGCAGGGTCTACTCCCTGTTGTTTTCTCCATCATCAATAAAACTTGGATTGTTTGGAACATTAGAGCATAAGCGATGGGGGCAGTGTGGCATCTAAAACCTGTGGATTTATGTAGCGGAGTGAACCCGCAGTAAACTAAAGCTGCCTTGTGAAATCCAAATAGTCAGTGTTGAACTTCGTAAACAAGCTATAAACAGAAAGAAACCCTGAAATGGTCGTTTGAACAAATCTAAGTTTCACTTTTTAAATTTTAAATTTAGACATACAGCACAGTAACAGGCCATTTTGGCTCATGAGTCCATGCCACCCAATTCCACCCCTTTAACCTATGACCCCCAGTATTTTTTGAACAATGGGAGGAAACCGGAGCCCCCCGGGGAAAACCGACGCAGACATGAGGAGAGCGTACACCCAAACCCATTTTATACACCCCATATTCACACCAACCCATACCCCTTCCAGACAGAGTGGGACTCGAATCCTGATCCCGATCGTTGGCGCTGTAACTGGGTTGCACTAACCGCTATGCCAAGTGTGCCACCCCTAGTGGATGTCTGATTACAAATCAAGCCATGACTGATAAAGTGATTGTGGTGAATCTCCAACAAACATTTGAAAAGGGTAAGCATCAAGAATAAAACCTATTTACTGATCTATCAGAATGCTGAGAAGCTCAAACATTTTCTGCATCAAATCATTTGGTGGGAGGAGAGGAGTCACGTGATGGAGTAGTGGCCGGTAGGGGAACTCCAGCCCTCTCCAGAAAAGTAAAAAAAAGATAGAGAAAAAAAAAATCATTTGGTGGGCCACAAACATTCCTATTGTGGATGGCCCCAGACTTCCAGCCAGCAAAAGGATGAAGATGGTGCAGTGGAATGTGAGTTATATTAATCAAATTGTCTTGCATGTTATTTCTGGATCCCAGCAGAAGGAAGGTTCAAACAACCTGCAGCCACTTGGAGGAAGCTGTGGGCAGAACTGTACTCATCGCGAAAAAACCCCCTCCCTACCTGGAATGGTGACCGTCCATTTCTCTCCGTGGATGCTGACTAACCCACTGAGCTTCACAAGATCGCTGCATCTGCAGTTTCTTGTGTCACTGGATGCACCACCTACGGCTCCTAGAACGCTTCCACCAGCGTTGTCTCCGCTCCATCCTCAACATCCATTGGAGCGCTTACATCCCTAACGTCGAAGTACTCGAGATGGCAGAGGTCGACAGCATCGAGTCCACGCTGCTGAAGATCCAGCTGCGCTGGATGGGTCACGTCTCCAGAATGGAGGACCATCGCCTTCCCAAGATCGTGTTATATGGCAAGCTCTCCACTGGCCACCGTGACAGAGGTGCACCAAAGAAAAGGTACAAGGACTGCCTAAAGAAATCTCTTGGTGCCTGCCACATTGACCACCGCCAGTGGGCTGATAACGCCTCAAACCGTGCATCTTGGCGCCTCACAGTTTGGCGGGCAGCAACCTCCTTTGAAGAAGACCGCAGAGCCCACCTCACTGACAAAAGGCAAAGGAGGAAAAACCCAACACCCAACCCCAACCAACCAATTTTCCCCTGCAACCGCTGCAATCGTGTCTGCCTGTCCCGCATCGGACTGGTCAGCCACAAACGAGCCTGCAGCTGACGTGGACTTTTTACCCCCTCCATAAATCTTCGTCCGCGAAGCCAAGCCAAAGAAAAAGAAAAAAGAAAAAAGGATGTACCGCACTGCGTCCTAAGTCATTGTTAGAGTAGGTGATTCAGACAACATGCAAGGGAACACTGTTGAGTGCAGAGTCAGGGGGAGGTATAGGCGAGTATCTCTGAGCCATGACTGGTTTTAACCCATTCAGATGAATTCAGACCAAAAGGTAAGTATTAGAGGCAATTATCCACAATGATGTACTTGTGTGCCCCTTTGGACAGCTATATGCTGTGTTGGCATTGTAACAGTACATCATCACACACACAATCTGCGTGTTTACGAGGACTGCCTTGCAATTTTTAAAAAATCGCTTTATTCTGAATGTCTTAACACTGTTGAGGAAATATTGCAAGCAGTTGTGGCCAATCCAGTCCCTCAAACCAATTTTATTAGATATCCTGCTTCCAGGTTGACTTTTCCCATGTCTGGTGCTCTTTTGTTTTGGATACAGAATAGAAAGAATAGATTAAATAAAAGGATTAATGTAGGATCATTGTAAAATGGGTGGTTAAAGGACACTTGAATCAGTGGGCCCAAAAGGCCAGTTTGAGTGCTGTATCAATCATCGACACTTCATATTTTATAGATACCCAATGTAACAGCTCATGGACTGAACCATGTACAACCTAAGAATCCAGGGTACTAAGTACATTGAGCAGCGGGGAAAGCCCAGCTGCATGGCTTCAGACAGTAATGAATGATGAACCCTACTTCAGTTACATGTTGGCGAGAAAAAGCAGACATTTAATGGAATAGGTGCAGATTGTGACCAAGTTCACCAGGTTTGGAGGACAGGATTTTCTTTTGGGCTTACCTGCATTAAAATAAAACACCACACAAAGAGTGCCTGTAATGAGGTATGCCTGTAACACAAAAACAATAGATTATTTGCATTTAAAAAAATAAACCAAATTGGCACGGCCAGTGCCACTCTGTTACACCACCAGTGACTCAGGTTCGAAACCGGCGCTGTCTGTAAGGAGTTTGTACATTCTCCCTATGTCTGCATGGGTTTCCTCTGGGTGCTATGGTTTCCTTCCACCCTCTAAAATGTACAGGGGTTGTAGGTTAATGGCTCATGGGCCAGAAGGAAGGGCCTGTTCCTGTGGTGTATGTCTAAATTTAAGATATCGGTGGAGGAACTCAACAGGTCAGACATTTTATCTGTGGAGACGGGGTTTGTATAATAGAGTCATCAGGAGATACAGCACAGAAACAGACCCCAAATTCACCATGTCCAGGCTGAACATCAAGGACTCGTTTTAACACTAATCCTACCCAAACCCATTTTATACACCCCATATTCATGCCAACCCAGACCTCTCCCTCCCAGATCCATCTGCAAACAATGTGCAGTTACAATGGCCAATCAATTCACCGGCCTCCATGTCATGGCAATGGGGTGGGAAATGGGAGCAGAATGGGGAAACCTCCCTGGCTGCAGGAAGAATGTGTAAACTCTGCAGAGACACCTTGGGATGTGCATATTGAGCACTGCTTCCTTGGACATGGGGGTGTGGGGGGTGGAGGGGTTGGTAGGGTGGGGGGACAGTGCCTCCAATATCCTGTCCCTGCACTCTGGTTCCTCCCCCATTATCCAGCCTCTTCTATTGAACCTGCATTCATTCATAGCTACTGAATTGAATGTTTTAACTCTGAGTTTAAAGATATTGTGGGAGCAATTTCACAATGACAAAGAAATATGTTTAAAATAACATTTCTGAAATGTAGACCATGTTTTCACACGGGAATTGATTTTATTTTCAGCCACTTGTGTTTAATATTGTAAAGGCATCCATTATTAATACTTCCATACATATTTTAGCAACTAGCAAACCATGCAATCTGTATTCCCTTAAATTTATTCTCCTCATTAGGTGCAAATGCTCATCGATGATTGTGTGGCCCATAGTTCAGTTTTCTCCCTTATCTCCACCTTTCTCTCACTGTCAATCTAGCCACACTGGAGCCTAACATTTTCCCCTGAATGTGTGGGGCAAATAGATCGTAACAAACAACTGATTTTCTTCATTACTCCCGAAAATTGAAGAAAGATTGCAAAGACTATGGAACCCTCTGGGGGAATTACTTCAAATGATTCAGCTCCTCACACCTCTGAATATTCTCTACAGCTGTTCGTTACTCGCCTATGCAGCCAATGCATTTGTTTGAGGGAATAAAACATGAAGGTCTGTAAACGTTATGATTGCAGAAAAGCTACAGTCTACAACTACAATTCAAACTACAAGTACACCCATTTTACTACAATCACAGCGTGTGCAGACAAGACTGTTTATTGCTCACTCCCTGAGGAGGGGCTCAGGCCTGAAACATCAGTGATACATCTTTACCACCTATGGATAATGCAAGACTGGCTGAGTTCTTCCGGAAGCTCTGTGCTTTTAATACATTTGTTTGATCCCTGGAATAAAATTTAATTCAAATACGCATGGTAACAGGCCCTTTCAACCCAAGATCCCATGCTGCCCAATGACTCCCAATTGACCGACAACCCCAGTAAGTTTTGAATGGTGGGAGGAAACCAGAGCACCCAGAAGAAAGCCCTCAAAGACACGGGAGAACGTACATACTCCTTACTGGCAGTGTTGGATTTGAACCCCGGTCACCGGTGCTGTAACAGCGTTGCGCCAACCGTGATGCTGACCATGAAATCAAGGGGACTCACCACTGTTGTCCTCTTCAAAAATCCTTTCATTGCACAGGAGAGTCAGGCTACCAGGCTAGCGCCATCACGGCTTCCACGGGAATGGTCAGATTTTCAGCTCCGGTCATGATTTCCCCCCCCACCCCTTCCCCTGTGCTAAGTATTGTGGGGAGCTCATAGTGCTCCCGTCTGCAGGCCTGGATTAACCATTAACCAAAATAAGCACGTGCTTAGGTCACCAAGGGAAGGGAAAACCACAGAGTTTTATCCAGTGCTGGATTTACCGTGGTGCAGCTCTCCTGGGGCTCACAAAAAGGGGTCCCCCACAATAAACGAGAAAAAACCATATGTGTATATACAGGTCATATTTAATATCATTGTGGGGTCTGGCCTGGAAGGAAACTGAATTTTTAATCTATTATTTCCCATTCAGCACTTATTGAGTCTTAATGTCTTGTCAGTTAGGCAATAGAAGGGTTGAGAGGGGAACCGTTGTTGGGCTGTGCTCAGGGCCTCAGTTCCTCAGATTCCAGCCCTGGACAATAGTCAGAAACATGGGTTCAATCGTCACCTCTGTGTGGCATTGGAATGTCCTCCCAGTGTCCATGCGGGTTTCCTCTGTGTGCTCCCAAAGGCGTGAAGGTTGGTAAGGGAATTGGCCACTGTAAATGTTGCCAAGCAGGCAGGTGGGACGTGAAAAGAGTTGATGAGAAAGGGGGAGAATAAACAAATGCCGAATGTCCATGATCAGTGGTCGGCACCAATTTTTGTGGGACGAAGGACTTATTACCCAGCTGGCCCGATAATTTTGCGTTATCACTCTCGGAGAATGTAGGCAAAGCTTAAAGTCTATCCGAGCTAAAAGGACCAGCTGTCCTTCCCACTTTGTCATTCCCTTTTTTCCCTCTTTCCCTGGATGCAACTTCATATTTCCACAATTTTCTCTTTTGTTACATCTGCGTGCTGAAGCTGAATATTACCAACAATTTGAATGAGCTGCTGGCCTGAGTATACAATACCTGATGATGCATGTTTCAAGTAAATGTTGTCTCTCAGACAGCAACTCCCCTTCAAATTTACTTTCAAATTTATTGATTAATTGGAGGATTATTTTTACTGTGTAGTAGTTAGGTAGAAGAAATTTTAACCAAAGCATTTTGAAGAACTTTTTATGGAGTGGCATTGGATTTTTTGCTTACATAGCCCGAGATTTGGTTTAACAGCTCATGTGCCTCCAGGAACTCCGTAAGCTCATCCTTTACAATCAACTCCAATCAAATGATGTCAGGCTAACTGGTCTTCAAGTTTCTTTCTGCTGCCTCCCTCCCTGCTTGAATAGAGGGGTGACATTTGCAATTTTCCAGTCCTTTGGGATTTATTGAAAAATAAATAATTAGTGCAAAATGAGAGAAAAAGTGTCCATTCAGAAATCTGGTGGCGGAAGGGTAGAAACTTTTCAGGAATCTTTCATGATCTTTCAAGAATCAGTCGATTCTGGTATGGTCCCAGAGGACTGGAAAATTGCAAATGTCACCCCACTATTCAAGAAGGGAGGGAGGCAGCAGAAAGAAATTTGTAGACCAGTTAGCCTGACGTCAGTGGTTGGGAAGATGTAGGAGTTTATTGTAAAGGATGAGGTTACGGAGTTCCTGGAGGCACATGACAGGATGGACCAAAGCCAGCATGGCTCTTTCTTAAGATTTTAAGAATAAAATTTCTTAAGGGGAATTCTTTGAGGAAGTGACATGCAGGCTGGATAAGGGTAGTAGTGAATGTTGTGCATTTGGATTTTCAGAAAGCATTTAACAAGGTGCCGAACATGGGGATACTTAACAAGATAAGAGCCCATGATATAACAGGAAACATATTAGCGTGGGTAGACCATTGGCTTATTGGCAGGAAGCAGAGAACTGGAGTACAAGGATCATATTCTGATTGGTTACCAGTTGCTAGTGGTGTTCTACTGGGGTCGGTGTTGGGGCCGCTTCTTCTTTATGTTGTATATTTATGATTTGGATTCTGGAATGAATGCCCTTGTGGCCACGTTTGTGAATGGTACAAAGGTGGGTGGAGGAGCAGGCAGTGTAGAGGAAGCACAGAGGCTGCAGAAGGACGGACAGATAAGGAGAATGGCAAGAGTAGTGGCAAATGAAATATAATGTCAGAAAGTGTATGTTCTTGTGCTTGGATAGAAAAAAAATAAACAAGAAGAATAGTTTTTAAATGTGGAAAAATTTGAAAATATCCAGACGCAGAGGGACCTGTGAGTGCTCGTAGAGTATAGCCTGAAGGTACATGTTGACTCGGTGGTGAAGAAGGCAAATGAAATGACTCTTTAAGTGTAATTGTCTTGTTCTGCATTCTGTCCTTATGTCCCCAACTGGTCAGAAAGATAAAGGGACACTGATAAATATTACAGGAACAAGGGAAGTGGGCTATTTCTTTGCTGCTTTTTTTCTCTCTCTGAGGTGATTGTCTATTTAATTTTGTCTTTGTGAAATCGGGGGGGATGGGAAGGGAGGGAACTGGACTCGATGGTGAAGCTTGTATATAATTGGAGAATGTAGTGTGTTATTCTGGATCATTATGGATTGTTGACAGTGAGTGTGAAAAATTATAAAATATTCAAAAGAAAAGAAGGCAAATGCAATGCTGACATTCTTTTCAAGAGGAATAGAAGAGCAAGGATGTGAAATAAAGCACTGATGATACCTTTGGGCTCCTCATTTAAGAAAGGATGGACTGACGTTGAAGAGGGTTCAAAGGAGATTCAGTAGGATGACTGTGAGAATAGGAGAGTTATCATATGAGAAGCGTTTGACAGCTGTTGGTCAGTACTCATTGGAATTTAGGAGAATGAGGGGGAATTTCATTGGATGTTGAAAGGCATGGACAGAGTAGATGTAGACAGATTATTTCCCATGATGGGAAAGTCTAGGCCAAGAGAGCACAACTTCAGGATTAAAAGACGTCCACTTAAAACAGAGGTAAATGGCATTGTCGCCACAGGATAAAGGAGCTGGCTGTCCAATGTAGTCATTCCTTTCATACATCTCGATGAAGTCACCCCTCATCCTTTGTCTCACCATATGCTCATGTAGCTGTCAGGGTTTAACATCAAATCCATCAAATTCTTTCTCAAAAAATTTTACCAACTGAGATTCACAAATGGATACATCACCAATCCACCACACCATGAACCTATCCACAATGGTTTCCCTCCTTCCTGTTATGGCTTGTAAAAACTTCTATGATTTTATTGACCTCCGAGCTATTTGGGAATCATTAATCAGCAATTTGCCCTTGATTGGTAGCATTAGTACAATAGACCACTAGAAATTTATCATGCATCAATTCTTAAAATCCATCAGGGAATCGTAGTGTCATCGAGCAAGACAGCTGGGAAGCAGGATCTTCAGCCAACTGAACTTGTGTAAACCACCACGTACACATTTTTACACCAATCCTATCCTAACACACTTGATTCGGACCACATACCCATCATCAGTACTTCCTTCCACCCTGCCCCAATAGGGACAATTTAAAGTGGCCAATTTACCATCCCACCTGCTGACTTGGGGAAAACAGAGTTCATAAAGTGAACCTACATGGTAACTTGAAGCTCTATTGAAGTCCACAGACACAGTGTAGTGTGAATAAAAGCTCTCACGACTGGAGGGAGATTAAATGCTTTTATTAGCTCATTACGATGGGTAGGGTTCCACAGTAATCTTCAGGAGTATTCTGGGATTAGGCAGAAAACCAGGGTTATATGTGGGCAGATGGGGGTGGAGCCAGCCATTAGCACAACACACTACCAGTGAATCCCAGTTCATTGCATTCACCCCTTCCTGTAGAATTTATGGTCTGTGAATGAAGACAGAGAACATGGGTTCAGAACACGTGGTAAAAAATATACAGTTATTTACAAATTTACAGATTTAAGCAGTCCGGGGGTCTGGAGATCCTGGTGGAGAGCCTTAGCACAGGGGGGCCTTGGGGTCCTTGGGTCTCCTGGACCCCTTGTGAGGGAGAAGAAGTGGGCTGGGTCTCTGGCTCGACGATGGAGGTGGGGTGCACTTTCCTCCTGAACCAGATCCCCCAAGGCCCTGACTTGGGGTGGCGAGAATGACCTCCATGGCTCTTGGGGCACCCTCTGTTCCAGCGGTTGCCAGGTTCCTGATGGAGACAGTGTCCTTCCTGCCATCCGGTTACTCCACGTAGGTGTACATGGGATTGGAGTGGAACAGTTTCACCCTTTCTACTAGGAGGTCAGTCTTGCTTCTCCTCACATGCTTCCTGAGAAGGACTGGACAATGAGTGGTGAGCCAGACTGAGAGTGTAGTTCTCGATGCCATCCTTCTTTTGAAAATGAATAGGAGCTCATGAGGAGTAGCGTTCGTCGTGGTACGTAGTAGCAACCGGATAGAGTGGAGCACAATGGGGAGGACATCCTGCCAGCATGAGCCTGGAAGGCCTTTTGACTTCAGGGCTAGTTTGACAGCCTTCCAGACCATGGCGTTCTCCTTTACAACCTGCCCATTCCCCCAGGGGTTGTAGCTAGTAGACCTGCTGGATGAAATGCCCCTCACCAGCAGGTACTGACACAGCTCATCACTCATGAAGATGTGTCCTGGTTGCTATGCATATAGTTTGGATACCTGAACAGTGTGAAAATGGAGTCTCTCTTTGGCTTGGCTTCGCGGACAAAGATTTATGGAGGGGGTAAAAGTCCACGTCAGCTGCAGGCTCGTTTGTGGCTGACAAGTCCGATGCGGGACAGGCAGACACGGTTGCAGCGGCTGCAGGGGAAAATTGGTTGGTTGGGGTTGGGTGTTGGGTTTTTCCTCCTTTGCCTTTTGTCAGTGAGGTGGGCTCTGCGGTCTTCTTCAAAGGAGGTTGCTGCCCGCCAAACTGTGAGGCGCCAAGATGCACGGTTTGAGGCGATATCAGCCCACTGGCGGTGGTCAATGTGGCAGGCACCAAGAGATTTCTTTAGGCAGTCCTTGTACCTTTTCTTTGGTGCACCTCTGTCACGGTGGCCAGTAGAGAGCTCGCCATATAACACGATCTTGGGAAGGCGATGGTCCTCCATTCTGGAGACGTGACCCATCCCAGTGCAGCTGGATCTTCAGCAGCGTGGACTCGATGCTGTCGACCTCTGCCATCTCGAGTACTTCGACGTTAGGGATGAAAGCGCTCCAATGGATGTTGAGGATGGAGCGGAGACAACGCCTTCATAACTGACGAGATGAATGTATCTGGACATGGAATGGCGAAGTGGAAGCAGGAGATATCATCAATGACAGAGAGGAAGAAGGTGTTCCCGTTTGTGGAGGGGAGAGGTCCCTTAAAATTGATGCTGAGCCTTTCGAAGGGCCTGGGTGACTTGATCAGGTATGCCTTTGTGGGGCGACAGAAGTGCTGCTTGCACTCCGCGCAGACCTGGCAAGGCCTGGTCATTTCCCTGACGTCTTCCACAGAGTAGGGAAGATTGCGCCATGCGGGTGACCCGTGGATGTAGAGATTGTAGTTGGCCGGTGTGTGCAGAGGCACAGTTTCCTCTGGATAAGGCATCTGGAGGGTCATTAAGGGCTCCTGGTTAATAGGGGATATCATAATTGTAGGTGGGGAGCTCGGTCCTCCACCTAGCAATCTTGTCATTTTTGATTTTCCCCCTCTTGACGTTACTGAACATGAATGCGACTGAGTGCTGATCAGTGAGGAGTGTAAATCTTCTACCAGCCAGGTAGTGTCTCCAGTGCCTTATGGCTTCTACAATGGCTTCAGCCTCCTTTTCCACCGATGGGTTCCAGAGCTCATGGCCTTGAAATATCTGTGAAAAAAATGCAACTGGCCTGCCACCTGGTTGAGGGTAGCAGGCAAGGGTATGTCTGAAACGCCGCCTTTGACTTGGAAAGATACATTCTCATCCACCTTGTGCATGGTGGCTTGCGCAATGTGGTTCCGGAAGTAGTTAAAGGCCATTTGGACTTCAGCTGAGGGGGAAATTAGTGGCTTTTAAGAGAGGGCAAACCTTATCAGCGTATTGAGGGATACACTGGGTGTAATATGAGAAAAATCCCAGGCATCTCCTCAAACCCTTCATGGTCCCGGGGATGGGGAGTTCTTTCAGGGGGTGCATCCTATTGGGATCGGGACCAATGATCCCATTCTCCACCACGTAACCAAGAATAGCCACACATTTAGTCCTGAACACACACTTGCCAGAGTTATAAGTGAGGTTCAGGGCTCTCACCACGGGCGAAAGCTCTGAAGGTTGGCATCATGATCTTCCAAGGTGTGGCCACAGATGGTGATGTTGTTAAGGTAGGGGAAGGTAGTCTTCAACCCATACTCATCCACCATTCTGTCCATCTGCCTCTGGAAGATAGAAACCCCATTAGTAATACCAAAAGGGACCCTCTGAAATTGAAAGAGATGACCATTAGCCTCAAATGCCGAATATGGATGGTCCTCAGGATAGATTGGCAGCTGGTGATAAGCAGCTTTCAGGTCGATGGTTGAATAGACCCAATACTGCGCGATATCATTCACCATCTCCGAAGTACGAGGGAGGGGGTATGTGTCCAAGAGTGCATGCTGGTTAATGGTTTGGCTATAGTTAATTACTAGCCTGGACTTGTTTTCCCCTTATCAAATGGCACTTGCGCTCTCCACGGGCTGCTATGTTCAATGATACCTTCATCCAGCAGACGCTGAGTCTTCGACTTTATATACTCTCAGTCTGCTGCATTTAGTAGCAATGGGCTTTCAGTCTGCAGACAGATTCGGGAAGTGGAGGGGGGGGGGGGGGGGTCGATATTCAGCGTGGAGAGGCCGCATGTAGGTTCTGATTTTAGGGGCCCTCCGTTCCGAACCATTAAAGAGGGGAGAGGACCAAAGTACTCCAATGTCACACTTTTAAAGTGACACAGGAAGTACAGACCCAACATCATCAAGAATATACAAGCAAAATTTACAGAAATCCCCCCCGCCCCCGAACAACAGATGTTTTTGTGCATGCGTAGAATGTGATTGAGATGTGAGAAATATGTGGTAATTAGAAGGATACATTTTCAGGTTGTATTTTCCCACAGTCCGTGAGTCTATAAAACTCTTAGTAGAGCCTGTGTCGATCAGGCATTTAGTGGAATGTCCGTTTACCTTTACAGTCACTATGGAGTTTCTGAGCTGGTGAGGTCTGTCCTGATTTAGGACCATTGATGCTAGCTCCCCGGAGACTCCATGCTCTTCACTCAAGTGCCCCCCACCATCCTGGGTTGCCCTGCGTGTGTATGATGGCATCGACCTCATGGTGGGGCAAGATGGCCACCCTCCTTCTTCCCCCAGTGATGAGAGCTCTGAATTTGAATCGCAGCAAGATGGCCGCCGAGCCTTTTTGTGCCGTTACCTCAACGCCACCCTCCATCGCCATGTCGCACAGCAAGCGGGTTCAGGAGAATTCAGGAGCTGGAATCAGATTCAGGAGCGGTGCAGGTCACGGACTTCCCCAGGTTTCCCCTCGTGGGACAAACCTTCGCGAAATGCCCTTTCTGGCCACAGCTAGAACACACAGAGTCTTTTGCCAAGCAACGAGATTGGGGATGCTGGCTCTTAGGGCAGGAGTAGCAGTAGCAGCCGGTCTTTGGAAGGGCTCACCTGGGTGGGCGAGCTCGCTTGCTTCGAGGTTGACGTTCTCGAGCTTGGCCTGTTCAAACGATTTGGCCAGCTCAACGTGGCTAGCCAGGTCCTTCTTACCCAACTAAAGCAGTCGCTGCCTCATGTGCCTCGAGTGGACCCCCACAACTCGAGTGTCTCAGATCTGTTCTTCCTCTCAAATGCGCCCCATAGCCGCTTCATATCTGCATTTCATGGCAAGCATCCTCACATCCAGCAGGTAGTCATCAATGGTCTCTCCTGGCCGTTGGTGACATAGAGTGAGTCAGTGCTTCACAAGGATCTGATTTTGCAACTTCAATGCCTTGATGGCAGCATCATATGTAGTGCAGTCCCTGATGACTGCATACCCTTTCGTTCCTACCCTCGAAACGAGTGCGGACCTCCTGAGTTCATCGGTGTGGAAGTCGTCCCTGATTGCGTTTAGGTAGGCCTGGAAGCAGTCTAGTCAGTATGTGAACTCCTCTGCCACGTCAGGGGACAGAGGGTCTATCAGTAGCATACCAGGCTCGAGTAGTGCTTCCATTGTTAGGGAATGAGCTAATAAAATTGTAGTGTGAATAAAAGCTCTCATGACTGGAGGGAGAACAAACGCTTTTATTAGCGTAGGGTAGGGTTCAACAGTAGCCTTATGTGGGCAAATGGGGGTGGAGCCAGGAGGTGGGGCCAGCCAACAACACAACACCCTACCAGTGAATCCCAGTTCACTGCACCCAGTGAGGGTTTAATGCTTCTGATTGAGTGTTTATATCTTTCCATATACAGTCTATGTGTTGAGGATGTGCTGTGTCTTGTTTGTATATGTGTGTGCAACATAGTCCAGAGCAATGCTGATTCATCTAGTGGTAGAGGTATAGTCAGATGATAATGAACTTGAGAATGGACTTTTCTTCTTGATGCCTTTCCAGTACAGCAATGGCTATTCACTTTTGCCACGTGCACTACATGATTCATGCATATTGCATTCTGTTGTTCTGCACAGATGGGTGGAAGTTGCAAAAGAAGGCGGAAAGCCACTGTCAGGGCTATGTCTCCAAGGATCCCCTCAGGGAGTCTTTCTTCTCCTTCAAAGCATCCTATTGCATTAGATTGCCTTGCAATGACAGCAGTTAAAAACACTCATCGCAATGCTGGAGGAACTCAGCTGATCTGTCAGTGCCCATAGGATTTGGTAAAGATATATTGCCGACGTTTCAGGCCTGAATCCTTCTTCAAGGAATAAGCTGATTATTCCTTGATGAGGGAGGGGCTCAGGCCCGAAACTTCAGCAATGTATTTTTATCAAATCCTATGGCCGCTGAAAGACTGGCTGAGTTCCTCCAGCATTGCGACGAGTGTTTAGTACAATCACAGCATCTGCAGACTTTCGTGTTTCACTCTTGCAATGACAGTGGCATGCACACCCAAGAGATGCATGCACTGAAAGTAGTCCACGATCTAGGTGGACATGGAATAATAACTCGGGCTATTTAGATCCATGAAATCATGAAGCCATAAAGTTAAACTGGAACTGCTGTGGTCTTGAGCAAGCAAAGAGGATCAGAGGGATTCAGGTCAGGTGGCAGCCAGGGATAGAAATGGGCAGTCAACGATTTGGGTCAGGCCCCCTATTATGAGAGCACATCTGTTTAAAGAGAGTGGAGGAATGTTTATGGGAGATATAAGCGGTAAATCAGTGGTTCTTGACTTTTTCCCCTATGCCAGAAGTGCTCTATGATTAGTAAGGGATTGCTTAATGGGAAGGGAAGGTTGAGGATCACTGGTCTAGACCCAATTATTACTGAAATATTCTGCTGGAGAAAAATTGTCACTGGACCATTTCCTTTGGAGTTATGAAACCGTGCACATAACGAGTCAATTAGGGACAATTATAACAGTGGTTTTCAACCTTTTTCTTTCCACCCACACGACACCTTAAGCAATCCCTTACTAATCACAGAGCACTGATGGCTTAGGGATTGCTTAAGGTGTTGTGTGAGTGGAAAGAAAAACCACTGGTGTAGGGGGACATTTTGGGTCCCATGATCATAATGCCATTAGTTTTAAGGTTATTATGGATTAGAATAGGCCTGATACTCTGGGTGTGATTCGAAATTGGAGAAAGACCAACTTTGAGGAAATGAAAATAGTTCTAGAAAGCTTGGATTGTACTACACTGATTTCTGGCAGGGATCTGCTGGGAGTGGAAGGACTTCAAGGGTGAAATCTTGAGAGGAGTGAGTTTGTGTCTTCCTGTAAGGATTAAAGGTAAAATTAACAGGCATAATAAATTGGTTTTAGAGGATATTGGAGAAGAAGAGAGAGGTGTATAGCAGGCATGGGGAACATGAAGCAAATGAGGTAGTTGAGGAGTATAACGAATACAGAAAGAAAACAAGGGAAATCAGGAGGGCAAAAAGAAGGTATAGTTACGGAGTCCAGAGAACCTCAAAAACCAGCAGCATTAGATATGCACCACAACACAGGGTTACTTCAACAAAAATAGTTTTTAATTATAATTGGAGAAGAAAACAGAATTAAACTTTAACTTATTACGTAACCTACTTACTTAACCTACCTAATTACTTAATCCCCCTCTAATACTAAGTGCGTGTGTGTGTGTGCAATGTATATTTAAGATTAGAAAAGTTCTTTGGTTCACAGTCCAATCTCACTGGTTGCAGGCAATTCTTGTACTCTGCACAGAAGTTGGCATTAATAAGTTAATCAGTCTTTGGTGCTTAACAGGCAAATGGTTACCACTCAGGAGGGTTCTTGCTAGTTTTCAGAGAGAGATTCCTTTTCCAGGACATCTGCAACGGATTCCTTCTCAATCAGTCTTGCTGATGAAACTTGCCCCCTTCAGGGTTCTCCAGATGATCCTCTTTCTTTCAGGTCACCTTTCAGACTGCCAATCTCCTCCTTTGACCAGGCAGCCTTCCAAAGTTTTCCAACTTGTCCTTATGAAACTTATTTCTGTCTCCTCTCTCTCTGTTTCACACCCTCACTCTCTGAGAGCAAAACTGTTCTCCTCTGCCTACAAAGATCTCATGCTCTCCCAGGCAAGCTGCTGTCGACATTTTGTTTCCTCCTGCAAAAAGCATTCTGCAAAAGTCCTGCAAATATTCTGTGTTTTAAAATGTGTGTGTGCAAGCTGCTCTAACAATTCTTCCCAAACCACCTCTAAATACTCTGTCACAGTATGAGCTTCGGCAGACAAGATTAAGGAAAGTCCGAAGGACTTCCACAGATATAGTCAGAGCAAAAGGATGGTAAGGGACAAAATTGGTCCTTATGAAGATCAGAGTGGTCTGCTATGTATAGGGCCAAAAGATATTAGGATCTTAAATGGGTTTTTCTATCTGTATTTACTTAGGAAGCTGGCACAAAGGTGAGAAAAATGAAGCAAACAAGCATGGAATCTATACAGATTAAAGAGGAGGAGGTACTTGCTGTCTTAAAGCAAATAAAGACAGATAAATCCCCAGTACCTGACGAGGTAGTCCCTCAGATCTTTAGGGAGATTACTGCAGAAGTTGCAGATGTATTTAAAATGTCCTAAGCCGCAGGTGACTTGCTAGATTACTGGGGGGGGGTAGCTCATATTGTTCCATTGTTTTAAAAAAGTTCCAGAAATAACCCAGGAAATTATAGACTGGTGAGCCCAACATCAGGAGCAGGCAAATTATAGGATGGTGTTCTAAGAGATTGGATATATAAGTATTTGGACAGCTGGGGACTGATTAGGGATAGTCAACATGGTTTTCTGCATGGTAAGTTGCAAGAGGTGATCAGGAAAGATAATGAAGAAATGGCTGTGGATGGACTTTAGTCAGGCCTTTGACAGGGTCCCACGTGGGAGGTTAGTCAGGAAGGCTCAGTTTCTCTGAATTCATGGTGAGGTCGCAAACTGGATTCGACATTGACTTTATGGGAAATGTCAGAGAGTGATAGTGGATGGCCTGTTGCTAGTTATGTCCCTCAAGGATTGGTGCTGGGTCCATTGTTGTGTCTCACCTCTATGATGATCGAGATCAGTGGCTCTCAACCTTTTCCTTTCCACTCACATCCCACGTTAAGTCATCCCTGTGCCCTTGGTGCTCTGTGATTAGTAAGGGATTGCTTAAGGTGGGATGTGGGTGGAAAGAAAAAGGTTGAAAACCACTGTTTTAATCGTCCCTTATTAACTCGTTATGTGCACGGTTTCAGAACTCCAAAGGAAATGGGCCAATGGCAATTTTTTTTGAGCAAAATATTTCAGTAACAATTGGGTCTGGAGCAGTGATTCTCAACATTTTTTTCCCCACTCACATAACATCTTAAGTATTCCCTATGCCACAGGTGCTCTGTGATTAGTAACGGATTTCTCAAGGTGGTATGTGAGTGGAAAGAAAAAAATTGAAAACCACAGATCTAGATGATAATGTAGTAAATTGGATCTGCAATCATCCACCACTACTCTCTGGCTACTCCCATTCAGCCATTGTCCAATCCAGTTTACCACCTCACCATGAATACCTAGTGTCTGAACCTTCCTGACTAACCTTCTGTCTTGGGTAAACTTGTACCTCTCTCTTTGTTCGTTTTAGATTGGTCACAGTGTTCAAGCTACCGAAAGAAAATAGACACACACACCGAGAGCAGTTCAGTTTATACAAGTCTTTATTACTGAAGTCTATATGGACAACATTTTCAGTCTTTCCTCATTAACTTACCTGGTAACCTCCTCAAAAAACTCTATAGATTGGTTAAACACGACCTACCATGTACAAAGCCATGCTGACTGTCCCTAATCAGTTTCTGGCTATCCAAATAATTGTATATCCGATCTCATAGAACACCTTCCAATAACTTACCTACTATTGATGTCAGGATCACCGGCCTATGATTTCCAGGGTTACTACTGGGGCCTTTTTAAAATGATAGAACAACAAGAGCTACCGTCCAATCCTCCGGCACCACCCCCGTGGCTGAGGACATTTTAAATATTTCTGCCACAGTCCCTGCAATTTCTACAAAAGCCCCATCAAGGCCCAAAGGTATATCTTGTCAGGCCTTGGGGTTTTATCCACCCTTATTTGCTTTAAGACAGTAAACACTTCCTCCTCTTTAATCTGTATAGGTTACACACTCTCACTGTTTTCTTTACTTCCCACGACTCTGTGCCCATTTCCTGAGTGAATACTGTTGAAAAAAAAATCCATTTAAGAACTTTCTTTTAGCTCCATACAAAGTCGACCACTCTGATTTTCATGAGGAAAAATTTTGTCCCTTAATATTCTTTTGCTCATAATACATCTACAGAAATCCCTAGGATTTTCCTTCACATTGTTGGCCAAAGCAACCTCATATCTTCGTTTAGCCTTCCTGATTTATTTCCGGAGGTTTTTATTGTTTTTTTTTACTCCTCAAATACTTAGTTTGCTCTATGTTGCCTATACCTGCTATACACCTCTCTCTAGATAGATTAAATACAAGTAGGCTTTTCCTTCTGGGGTTAGGCGAGATACAAACCAGAGGACATGGGTTAAGGCTGAAAGGGGAAAGGTTTAGGGAGGACTGCTTCACACAGAGAGTGGTGGGAGTGTGGAACGAGCTGCCAGCTGAAGTGATGAATGCGGGCTCAATTTTAACATTAAAGAAAAATTTGGACATGTACAAGAAAAGGAGGATATAGAGGGACATGGACAGGGTGTTGGATAGTGGGAATAGGAAGAATAATAATTCAGCACAGACTAGAAATGCCGAGGGGCCTGTTTTCTGTGCTGTAATTTTCTATGGTTCTAAAAGATCTCAGTTTGGCAAACAAGTCTCCCCTCTGGAGTGGGACCTGAATGCACAACCTTCTAATACAGGTGACAGGAGTTCTACCAATCAATCCACTTCTGACATTAAATTAAACTGACATCCCTGTGATAGTACAGATTCGATCACCAATGTGTATATGGACAGATGGTAGTGTAGGATGGAGCCGTAGGTGGTGCCGGTAGAGGACCCATGATTCGGAGCCGAACAGGAGTGTGGGTATGACAACGGCTCTGTATACGCTTATCTTTGTGAGGTTTTTCAGTTGGTTGTTTTTCCAGACTCTTTTGTGTAGTCTTCCAAAGGCGCTATTTGCCTTGGCGAGTCTGTTGTCTATCTCATTGTCGATCCTTGCATCTGATGAAATGGTGCAGCTAGGTAAACTGGTTGACCGTTTTGAGTTTTGTGTGCCCGATGGAGATGAGGGGGGGCTGGTAGTCATGGTGGGGAGCTGGTTGATGGAGGACCTCAGTTTTCTTCAGGCTGACTTCCAGGCCAAACATTTTGGCAGTTTCCGCAAAGCAGGACGTCAAGCGCTGAAGAGCTGGCTCTGAATGGGCAACTAAAGCGGCATCGTCTGCAAAGACCTACGGCTCCTAGAACGCTTCCACCAGCGTTGTCTCCGCTCCATCCTCAACATCCATTGGAGCACTTTCATCCCTAACGTCGAAGTACTCGAGATGGCAGAGGTCGACAGCATCGAGTCCACGCTGCTGAAGATCCAGCTGCGCTGGATGGGTCACGTCTCCAGAATGGAGGACCATCGCCTTCCCAAGATCGTGTTATATGGCGAGCTCTCCACTGGCCACCGTGACAGAGGTGCACCAAAGAAAAGGTACAAGGACTGCCTAAAGAAATCTCTTGGTGCCTGCCACATTGACCACCGCCAGTGGGCTGATAACGCCTCAAACCGTGCATCTTGGCGCCTCACAGTTTGGCGGGCAGCAACCTCCTTTGAAGAAGACCGCAGAGCCCACCTCACTGACAAAAGGCAAAGGAGGAAAAACCCAACAGCCAACCCCAACCCACCAATTTTCCCCTGCAACCGCTGCAACCGTGTCTGCCTGTCCCGCATCGGACTTGTCAGCCACAAACGAGCCTGCAGCTGACGTGGACTTTCTACCCCCTCCATAAATCTTCGTCCGCGAAGAGTGTAGTCACACCTACTGGCAGGTCTTAAAGATTTGGTCCTAGCCAGATCAGGTCATTCTGGACTGGTTGACCTACTTGTGATATGCTCCAGTCTTTTAGTTAATAAAAGCCTTGGTTTGGATCAACAAGTCTTTGGTTCTTTCGACGCGCATTACAATCCCCAAAGTGAAACTTTGTTCTGTCTCTCCTGAGCTCTTTGCAGTGCCTTTGTTCACGTTTCTTACACTCTGCCCTTCACACTGTAATTGACTTAAGGATAATCATGAACACTTGGCAGAGGAAGGCTCAGGGAAAGCGTGGGCTTTTTTTCTGCAGCAAAGTTAAACCGGATTCATGGTTCACCTTGCCAGCCGTTGAGTCATACAGCACAGAAACAGGTCCTGCCTCCACTACCAAACCCACTTTATTAACACTGACCATATTTTCCAGCTCTTTGACCATAGCTTTCAATGCCTTGGTGATTCAAATGCTCAGTTAAATACCTTTCAAATGTTATGAGAGTCCGTCCTTCCACCAACCTCTTTAGTTAATGCATTCCAAATTCCAGCCACCTTCTGGGTGTAAACAATTGTCCCCTCTTAAACCTGCTACCGCTTGCCTTAAACATATTTTAGCATAGTTTTGGATGCCACTGCTACAGGGGAGAGTTAATATCTACCCTACCTGCATCACGGCCCCATATGGGGGCACTGTACCTTTGAGTGGAAAGCCCTGCAAAAGGTAGTGGATATAGCCCAGGGCATCACAGGCAAAACTCTCCCCACCATCCGGACTGTTTTCATTGGAGAGCAGCAGCAGTCATCAAGGATTCACACTGTTCAGCACATGCTCTACCATTAGGAAAGAGGTAGAGGTGCCATAAGACTTGCACCACCAGGTTCAGGAACAGCTGCTACCCCTCCATCATCAGACTCCTCAACGACAAACTCAATCAGGGACTCATTTAAGGACTCTTACTTTACACATTATTTATACTGAATATTTTTTTTTATTTGCACGGTCTTGGTTTATTTTTTTTTCCCCTTTTGTCTGCAACTTTCTTCTTGAGTACAGTTTATTTGTAACAGATAAGTAGAAATTCTACCTGGCCCGCAGAAGGAATCTCAGGGTTGTGTGTGACGATAAATTTGAACTTTGAGCTCGTAACTCAGTGTGTTTGCATCCAGCCACCTCTTATCTTCGGAGAACCAACACAGACAATCTGTTCTATCCTCCTAGAGTGGAACGCTCCATCACAGGCATCATCCTGACCAGCCTTCTCTGCACCCTCTCCAGTGCAATCACACTTTTCTGATGCTGGCACAAGGGACTGCAGACACCTGAATCAAAGGAGCCAGCATATTAAAAGACACATCCCCATCCTTGGCCACACTTTCGTCACCTTCCTCTCATCAGGGAGGTTTTCAAGGATATCTGCTCGCAAAAACAACCTTCATCATTGCATCTTGGCCCATGTGACAAAAAGCTGAACGTGGAGAAAACTCAGTCCTGACAAAGAAAATGTATTTTCTGATGTTGCTTGGCCCCTTTGAGTTCCCCCAGCAGGTAGTTTTGTTTGTTTTTGCTTCCTGTGCTGAAGACAGAAAAAAAAGCAGGATGTTGGAAGACTCTGAAGGTCCAGCAGCATCTATGGAGGCAAAAAGGTGCAAGTTAACCCTGCGTTGGGGCTGAGAGGCAAGAGGGTAGATCGTCATTACGTAGCAGTTCAGGGGTTGGGATGGTGGGGTCGGATGGAGGTTTGTAGGTGGAATGTGGAACCTGATGGACTCAGGAATAAAGTAGGAGTGGGATACTGGATGTCTTCGATTCCGGCATCTGTATTTGCAGGAGAGCATCAGTTCCTTCAGGTTCCCTCGATCCCTCATATAAGATAACTTCTCTTGAAACCAGCACATCGAAGTTAATGCCTCTATTTTTCAAAGGATCTGAGGAGTTGAGTATGTTGAGTCAGGTTTTTTTTTTGCACTGTCAATAAATGGAAATTCTGCCTCACCCGCAGGAGAAAGGAATCTCAGGGTTGTATGTGATGGCATGCATGTGCTCTGACAATCAATATCTGAAATTTGAAAAATCTGAAATTTGTACTGTGGTGGTTTGGTAACCAGAATGTACAGGAATGCAGTAAGAGGCAAACATAGCCAAATTCATCACTGGCTTTGACCTCCCCTCCACTGAAGACATCTATGGGGGACGCAGGCCCAGGAAGGCAGATAACATCATCAAAGATCTCCATCACCATGGTCACAACCTCCTCTCGCTGCTACCTACGGACTCCTGAAGTCCTGCACTTTCCAGGTTCCACCTAGCTGCTGGGGCAGCATGGTTAGTGTAGCGGTTAAAGCAACACAAATGCAGCTCCAGCGACCCGCATTCGACTCCAGCGCCATCTGGAAGGAGTTTGTACATTCTCTCCGTGTCCATATGGGTTTCCTTGGATGCTCTGATTTCCTCTCGCCCTCCAAGAATGAATGGGGCTTGTAGGTTCATTAGTGTATTTGATCGGCACGGGCTCATGAGATGGAAGTGCCTGTTATAGAGCTGTTCATCTAAATTTTAAAAAAAGTTTTAACCCTGCAGCTTATCAAGCTCTAGAACCTCCCCATAGTATAGTAACACTACTCTGGGACCACTAAACAATCTGTGCGTGCTATTGAAACATCATTTTTTTTCTTGCATTAACTGCAACCATGAATATTTATCTGTCTATCTTTTTATATAAAGTATCTCTTTTAAGTGAAAGTAAAAGATAAATTGACCCAGAGCTTTCTCTTCTGGGAAACTTTGTCTCGGTGGGTAGGCCACTAACTAATTCTCAAATTAAATTCATGGAAATTGCATTAAATGGGGTCAGGAAGTGCATGGCAGTAAACAAGGAAGTCTCATTCCCGTCGACTCATGGTTTTCGGAGATGAATAGCTACATCCCACTTGAAAAGGTCACATACACTCTCAGGATGGGATAATACACCTTACTAAACATCTGGCAGCCTTACTTAGAGCCTATAGGTACCTCACTGGCGCCAATATAGCCAGTAGACAGACCTCTGTAAAGATTTTAACTCTGTGGGATTATTGAGTCCCATATGCTTTACTGTATGCACTGACAATTATCTTTTTCCATTTTCTTTGTCCTTTCTCTGTTTAATAGGACTTTTACAGAAGAGAGGGGTGGATGTTTTGCATTTGGTATGATTGATGATTGTTAAATATATTAAAATGACAAATAAAATATTACCAAAACAAAAATGGATTTCATCAATGTTTGAATGTAATATTCAGGTAAAAATGCCAAGAGGTGTAAGAGGCATGTACAAATCTCCACAAATTGGAGAGTGTTGTGAGAGGAGTCGGTGGATAATGTGAGCATCTCAAAATGCAACACCCGGAGTGGAGACCAAAGAGGCAGCTGGTATCTTGGCCAATCGAAGCAATTGAACAAATGACACATGAATCTGAGTGCGGAATTAGACTTCCACCAAACACCTCCCCTCATCTTTCACTGCACAGTAAACATTCAAAAACGTGGATGCCAGAAATCCAAGAATCCGGAAGCTCAAACATTTTTTTAAGTTCAGCGGGACTTTGCGGGGCGCATGAAAGCCCCACAGATACACAGCGGCAACAAGCGACCACGCTTCATATAGGTAATCCTATCGCAGAGAAAGTCATGGGTGGACTAATGCAAGGTTCATTTTTATACATAATTGCAAGCATTGCATGCACTTTTTGTAGTGAAAACAAATTATGTTTATGTTTGTCCAGTGTTGTCTTTGTTTTTCTTTAAAACTGCTCGTTTTGATAAATGAAACACGCTCATGAATAAACTATCACAATTTGCCTGTTCATCTCTTCTTTATTCCTCCTTAAATTTGAATTGTAATGCTCGAGAACCCAGAAAATCCAAAAATCCCTGAGCTGTCCGGATTTTAGGAGTTTTACTCTGTTAACTTTTTGACCATCAATATCGTGGGGGTCACCAGTGATCTGAAACTTCACTGAAGCAGTAGACAAACGTAAGTGTGGTGATGACAAGATCAGGTCAAAGGCTGGCTGTCCTGGAGTGAGTGACTCACCTCCTGCTTCATTCCTCCAACTTCATACCATGGTGTCATTTCCACTGACTGAAGGAGGGCAGTTCCAACGATGCTCACCATCAAGGTTCAAGGTTCCTTTAATTGTCATATCTAATGTTTACTAGTGCATGTTTGTCTATTGTTCATGCGAATCCATATGGACTGCTTTAGAAATGTCCAAAGAGGTTCAATAGCGGTAACATTTGATGCTGAATGTCATGACCACATTGAATTTCATTGAATTTAACCTTTAAGGTCATATGAACTTCAAAAATGTTTTTTCACCAGTTTGTATTGACTTGCATTATACAGGTATTTACTAGCACTGACTTGCATTAATGTTTATTATAATTGTAGTCACATTTGATGCTGAATGTCATGACCAGATTGAATTTAACCTTTAAGGTCGTATGAAGTTCATAGTTCAACAAAAAGTAAATTTGAACTTGCACCAGAGACACCACAATTAGTTTCAGTGCTGTGCATCAATGTACATTCAGAAACCAAACACAAAAAGTGAAGCGACATTGGCAGAAGCTCTTCACAAGCCCGTAGAGTTAGACAAAGGTGACAGCAAGAGGAACATCAGTCTCGCCTCACTGTCGATGCTTCCAGACATGCGAGGAGCAGGCACCAGGAGACAGAACAGCATTGATGTGTCCATCTCAGTGCTCAGGCCTCCAGACAGGCAAGGGGCAGGCAGCAGGAAATGGAAATAGAAAGTTTTGAGGTATTTTGTTTCAACTATGTTGTCAACAATTGAGTGTTTTATTTCCTGGGCAATGGCAGGTATCCTGCCTAATACACAAAATGTAATATAGGTTGAGTACCCCTTATCTGAAATGCGTGGGACCAGTAGGGTTTCAGATTTTGGATTTTTGTGGATTTTGGAATAATGTGTTTAGGGTAACTAAACCACTCAGTAGCATCAGCAGAAAACCTGTCTCAGCTGTTAAATGACAACAACAAGCGATGGCAGGATTTTCATCTCCACCTTCGATGCTATGTTTGGATCAAAAGGTTTCATGACACTATTTTTTTCAATGCAGTAATGTTGCTGGTCATGTTACCCTCAAACATGGCATTTTAGGTGGAGATGAATTTCAGGTTTCACATGAAAATAATGTTTTGTACTCCCCTTGATTCCGAACCATTTTGGCTATTTCACCATTAGTCATTTTCAACAATATCTTTGTACCACAGAGCAGATATACGCAATAAGCACAGGGAGTAACGCATGTAGGTCTGACGGTGATGATGGTTGGTAACAACCTGGTGCCAACAGAGCGTCAGAATCCCACATGGGCCAATGAGATCAGGTGTGGAATTTTCCACTTGTGGCATCATGTCGGCGCTCAATAAACTTTTGGATTTTGGATCTTTGGATAAGGGGTACTCAACCTGTATATATGATAGATTTCAACCTTTGCCTGCCGTAAGGCGAGACTGATGTTCCTCTTGCTGTCACCTTTGTCTAACTCTACAATTGCCCAGTGTATTGACCAGCGGCCCTAACAATAGGAGAAAGAAAAGCAAAAGAGAGTCCATTCAGAGTCACTGAGTGTTCGTGGATTCCTCTCCAGCGCTCCCCGCAGCCTCTGCAACCTCGCAGACTCCAGTTCAAACTATCAGCCAAATGAGCGCCAGATCCAAACCACTGAGATGATGAGGATGCCTTCTGCACCTGAACCCCATAGGAGCTCTTCTTGCCCTCAGCACCCTCTCGAATCGCAGCTCATACAATCTGTATGACCGGTGCCCCAGCCATTGCACTAAACATTCGTACCCTCCACAACCTGCTCACAGCTGTATTGCATCAAAATGCTCCAAGCATCTCAGGAAGCCACATCCTACACCTCAAGGAAGGAGCAGGGCAGTCGGGATACATGAAGGTTATGTTCAGACTAGCCCCCGCTTCCCTCTAAAATACACACCATCCGGACCTGGAAATATAATCACTGGTGCTTCTCCATCAATGTACCCTAATCTTTACCCAACAGAATGAGAGTACCTTCTCCAAGAGGACAGCTGAGTTTCAAGAAGATCGCTCACCACTGCCTTCACCATAGGGATAGGCAATAAATATTAACCATGTATGTATCATTTAAAAAAAACATGGACATGTTTGCATTCCTAGACTGATAATCCAATTCCAACACTCAGATTAAATGTTTTCTTCTTTGGCTTGGCTTCGCGGACGAAGATTTATGGAGGGGGTAAAAAGTCCACGTCAGCTGCAGGCTCGTTTGTGGCTGACCAGTCCGATGCGGGACAGGCAGACACGATTGCAGCGGTTGCAAGGGAAAATTGGTTGGTTGGGGTTGGGTGTTGGGTTTTTCCTCCTTTGCCTTTTGTCAGTGAGGTGGGCTCTGCGGTCTTCTTCAAAGGAGGCTGCTGCCCGCCAAACTGTGAGGCGCCAAGATGCACGGTTTGAGGCGTTATCAGCCCACTGGCGGTGGTCAATGTGGCAGGCACCAAGAGATTTCTTTAGGCAGTCCTTGTACCTTTTCTTTGATGCACCTCTGTCACGGTGGCCAGTGGAGAGCTCGCCATATAATACGATCTTGGGAAGGCGATGGAAGTCAGCCTGAAGAAAACTGAGGTCCTCCATCAGCCAGCTCCCCACCATGACTACCAGCCCCCCCACATCTCCATCGGGCACACAAAACTCAAAACGGTCAACCAGTTTACCTATCTCGGCTGCACCATTTCATCAGATGCAAGGATCGACAATGAGATAGACAACAGACTCGCCAAGGCAAATAGCGCCTTTGGAAGACTACACAAAAGAGTCTGGAAAAACAACCAACTGAAAAACCTCACAACTGAAAAACCTTAAATGTTTTAATTTAGACATATATCCCTTTTGGCCCACGACCCGAATTGACCTACAGCCCCCAGTATGTTTTGAAGGGTGGGAGGAAACCAGGGTTCTCGGTTTCCCACTACAATGCCAGACATTGAGCAACCTGAATCCTTGATAAAGTGCTCGTCATTTCTTTTAGATACCTGCGATCAGGAGACACGAGACGCTCTCCATTTCCCAAATCCTGGTAGTATCCTGTGTATGTATTGTGATGTTTGGGTCACACCCTGCTATTAGTTGTGTCACCATCTCTGTGGCAATTGTATTGGTGCTTTGAGGAAAGCTTAATTAATTAATTATGCATGCGTAGCAGTTGATTTGGATTGCATCCACAAGAAAACTCATTTCATTTTTTTTTTAAAACCAGTTAGCTCAGGCACAAAGCCTTGGCACAATATGTCTGCATGTGGCGTGATGGAGCAGGAAGGTAATTGGCTCCTGGACGGAAGAGACCCTCATTTCCCCAACAACTATTTTTACGCAAGGATTGGCTTGGCCAATGATGTTCGACTTCTCATTTGGGTCCAGACAGGAAGTGGGCTACCGTAAAAGAAAAACTGTTTTAATGCATCTTTCTACATTAACCAGATAATCTCCCTGCTCACAATTTCAGAGTGAGTTCACCTTTATAGACATTTATTTAGCTTGGTTCTTTGGCCTGAACATTTTGTTTAGGCCTACAGCACGGTAACAGGCCCTTTCAGCCCATGAGCCCGTGCCACCCAATTATTTTAAATTGTATCTTTGCAGATATATGTGATTGTGTGTTGTGTATGTGTGTGGTCCAGAGAAATGCTGTTTCATCTGGCTGTACAGGCACAATCTGATGATAATAAACTTGAACAATTTCAACACTCGAAGGACATTTGGAGTTTCATGAATGAAAGGAAGGGCTTAAAATGATATGGGGAAAATGTAGGCAAATGGGATTAGCCTGGACTGTGTTAGGTCTGCTTTGTTCATGAATGAGTGAGACAAACACCAGGCTGAGTCGAAATCAGGGTTCTTTGTTCTTTATTACCGGATTGTAACACTTGCGACTAAACATGTTAGTCGAAGAATGCATTCTGCCGTTATCAGCAAAATGGTGATTTTTTATACCCTTGGATACATGCTTAGAACATCATCATATCATTACTTGTCCAATGACTAAAACTGTTGCTATCCTTTCCCTGCTAGCTTCCTGCCTCTCAATCCATCAATGTCTCTCTTATCTTGTAAGTACAAGGATGCATTCACATCTTGTTACAGCCCTGTACATTCCCATCTCATGATGTTTTACCTAACAGGAGTACAAGGACACCTCCCCTTCTTGTTACAGCCTTGTACAGGGTAACTCCCTACACATTCCCATCTCATGATGTTTTACCTTACAACTGTCAACTTGGCTGGCATGAACAAGTTGGGCCAAGGGCCCTGATCCTTGCTTTCTCACTCTAAAACTGTAGTCAGGCACAGCAGAAACCAAAGCTTGAGTAACAGATGACCAGGGCGAGTCTGTGGGGAGGCCAGTGTGGGATAACTGCAAGCGGATTAGTGTCAGGTTGGTGGACTGGCAAACTCTTTGAAGGCAACCGAGGAATAATGCTGATATTTTACTGCATGTGGTTATGGGTGAGAGGATGTTTTAGCAAATGTTACATAGCTTGTTTGCTTCAGGCTAAATAGTTGCTTTCCATGACAAGTTGGTCAAGATGGCTGATTGTTTTCAGGGTCAGAAATTATAAGATGCGAAACACCCACAATATTTCCAGGTGCAAACCAGCCCATATTCATCCTTGTGCACAGAATAAGTCAAAGCACGTGCATTTCCTTTTAATTTTGACATAACAGCCCGGTAACTAGTCCTTTTGGCCCATGAGCCTGTGCTTTCCAATTACACCCAATTAACCTACAAACCAGATGCGTTCTTGCAGGGTGGTGGAAACTGGAGCACTCGGAGGTAACCCATGCAGATACAGAGAGAAGATACAAACTCCTTAACAGGCAGTGCGGAATTCGAACCCGGGTCGCTGGTGCTATAAACAATGTTGCTCTGACTGCTGCGCCAACTGTACTACCACTTTCCACTTTGGATGGCTTGTTTTATTACTTGAAATTTGTGATTGAAAAATGCCACCGCTTACGATGCTATCATTTTTTCCCCCGTCCCAAGCTGGGATGCTGAAAACTCAGGATAACAGATTGCCATTCAGAGTAAAAATGAGGAGATATTGGTGGCAAAGACAGCATTTATCATTTCTAGCCCTTGAAAATGTGCTTGAACTGCTGTAGTCCTTCTAGTGAGGGACTCTAGTGTTGGGGAGAGGGTTTAAGAATTTGGACCTTGAAACAATGGGGGGAAAAAATGGTGATTTATATATCCAAGCCAGGATGAGAACACCAACATTAATGTGGCTTTCCTTTGGTGGTAGAAGTCATGGTTTGGCTGCTACTCAGAGTAGCCTTGGTGAGTAGCGGTGGGCTATTTTGCCAATGGCCAACTTTGCTGCCGCAGAGGGAGAGATGAACGTTGAGGTGCTAATGCGATGGGCTGCTGTCCACCTTCTTCAGTCTTGCCAGAGGTACACTCATCCAAGCAGGTGAAAAATAATCCCTCATGCCCCTGATCTCATGGGTGGTGCTGTGAGGAGATGGGCCGAGCATGGTCTTGTACCTAGGCCCTGACCTATTTATATGGCTGGCCTCATCAAATATTTGAACAAGAGTGATCTCAGGATGTTGATGGCCTAAAGAAGCAATTCTGTGTAGATCAGCAGTTCTCAATTGTTTTCTTTCCACTCACATCGCACCTTAAGTGATCCCTGTACCATCGGTGCTCTGTGATCAGTCAGGGATCGCTTAAGGTGGGATGTATGTGGAAAGGGAAGGTTGAGAATCTCTAGACCCAAGTGCTGCTGAAATATTTTGCTTGAGAAAAATTGTCATTGGCCCCATTTCCTTTGGAGTTATGAAACCGTGCACATAATGAGTCAATGGGGGACGATGAAAACAGTGGTTTTCAACCTTATTCTTTCCACTCACATCTCACCTTAAGCAATCCCACAGAGCACTGATGGCATAGGGATTACCTAAAGAGGGATGTGAGTGGAAAGACAAAGGTTGAGAACCACTGCTCTAGATTATTAGAAAGAGTAAATCATAAAGAGGGAACACAAAATCAGTGAACCGGTGCGGACTCGAAAGGCCAACATTGCCTGTTTCCGCTCCGTAAATGGTTATATGGTTATATGGTTATAAGTTAAAAGGAAACTAACATTCATTAGTGTATTTGTGACAATTGATGAAGGTGACAGTTGTTTTGTAGTTATGAGCTTCTCAGGCATTTAACACTGAAATCAAGCTTGACTACAGGGAATATTAAATACACCAACTTCCCGTGACTCCTGCTCAATTTTCTTTTTGATCTCAGTACTAAAATATCTTGATCTGAATTAACTTGACAAAGTAGAGGTCATTCATTTCCTCGAGACTCATCATGAAATTATTCACCCATGAATAAATTAGATAAATATTGGATAAAAACCTGCACAGCCAGAGGGAATGTGGAACCCAAAGTAAAAGTAAAATCCACATCTCAAAGTAGTTCACTTTGGATTTGTAGAGAAACTTCATCTCACATCCAACTTCAGGCGGCAGGGTTAGCGAAACAGTTAGGGCAACACCTTTAGAGTGCCAGTGATCGGGACTAGTGTTCAAATCCCATGCAGTCTGTAAGGAGTTTGTACTTTATTCCCGTGTCTGCGCAGAACTTCCCTGGGGGCTCCAGTTTCCTCCCGTTGTTTGAAATGTACCAGGGGTTGCAGGTTAATTGGGCTGGCATGGACTGATGGGCCAAATGGGCCTGTTCCTTTGCTGTATGTCTAGATTTATAAATTTAAATTTTGAAGCCACGGAGGAATAAGGTTCATGAAAAAATTACATTGCAACGGTTTGTTGTACTTAACAATTACTGTATACATATTGGTCCATTGTCTCCAAATCATTCTGTTTGACAAGTATTAAAGGCAGAAGATGCTGGAATCTAAAGCAAACAAAGACTTACTGGAGGAACTCAATGGGTCAGATAGCATCCATAGGTAGAAATAGTCAATCAGAATTTTGGGTTGGGACCCTTCATCGAGAAAGATAGCAGTGAGAAGAGGTTGTGACTGAGTGACGGGGATCCTTTACGATGCTGGCGACCATCTTGAGCAAATGCTTCACGTGGATGGGAGGTCAGTGCCAGTGACGGATTTGGCTAAGTTTGCCACATTCTACAGCCTTCAGCATACCTGCGTGTTTTGTTTCCGAACAACCTTTGATCCAGAATAAGTCAGGCTAATTCCTTTTGAAAGAAGAAATTTCAAGAAAGAGCAAAGGAGAATAACAAACTTCCCTTTAAATAAAGCATTTTGTGTCTCTAGAACAGTGGTTTTCAACCGTTTTCTTTCCACTCACATCCCACTTTAAGTATTCCCTATGCCATTAGGTGCTCTGTGATCAGTAAGGGATTGTTTATGGTAGTATGTGGGTGGAAAAGTTGAAACTGTGGTGGTACACTGCCGGCCTACTGCAGGGGGAAACCTCTGTACCTGCAGGAGTGTAAGGGGACAGGACAACACCTGGCTGGCTGTCAATCAGTAAGCCTGAATGGATCAAGCCCCACCCGGTCAGGTGTCAATCACCCTTCGGGAAAAAAGCCTGCGCCAGCCTCCAGAGGCCTCACTCAGAGTTGCTGCAGCCATAGCCAGCCTGGCTCTGTGGAAGTCTTTGTGGATTAAAGCCTGTTGTACAGTCTTTATCTTTGTGTGTGTCTGATTCTGGCTAACAGTGCATCACAGAAACCCACTGTTTTAATCGTACCTCATTGACTCGTTATAGGCATGGTTTCATAACTCCAAAGGAAATGGGCCAATGACAATTTTTCTCAAGCAAAGTAATTCAGTAACAATTGGGTCCAGAGCAGTGGTTCTCAACCTTCCCTTCCCACTCACGTCCCACTTTAGGCAATCCCTTACTAATCACAGAGCACCGATGGCCTGGGGATTACTTAAAGTGGGAGTGAGTGGAAAGAAAAAGGTTGAGAATCATTGGTCTAGAAGATTGACAAAGTCACTCAACCAATGAAGTGGTTAAAGAATAAAGTTCTCTTAATCCATTTTGGTTCTCACAGGATCACCTGGAGGAGGCATTAGGGAAGAGTTTAAACAAGGAAGAAGTAATCAGTGGGATTCCTTCCAGTATCTAATCATGTAACTTCACTGAGAGAAACCCAAGGAACTGCAGATGTTGGAATATTGAGCAAAGAATAAGAAGTTGGTGGGTTTCAGCTGGTCAGGCAGCATCCATGGAGAAAAAATAGACCTTCACCATTTCAGATTGAACCCCTTTATTGAGTCCATTCCTTGCTCATACCTTTACCTCATCTACAGTTCATAAATACGTGTGAGAGAGATAATTCACCCTTGGACCTCAACACGAAATGCAAGCACTCGAGTTGAACCCAGCTTGAAGCACACTTGATTCCTAATAGAACTGAACATGCAGAAATGGCATCTGTACGAAGTGAAGGGAGGAATGTTTAGGGGAGACATTGGGGGAAGGGTTTTTTTTACACAGATAGATGTGGGTGCCTGGATTGCTTGCTAGGGGTGGTGGTAAAGGCTGCAATATCAGCGGTATTTAAGAGACTGAGACAGGCACATAGATGTAGGGAAAATAGAGGGTTACGAGGTAGGAATGGTTTAGGTTTTTTTATGGTGGGAATATATGGGTCAGCGCTACATTTAGGGTCTATACTGTGCTGTGTTCTATATTTAAGTCCTGCCCTGGTTTAACATCCCAAAATCCATTACATTTCATCTGCGATTCCTTGGCCCATTTTCCCAGTTGATGTAGATCCTGCTGTTGGACAGACGTCTTCCCTGTCCAATGTACCACCAATGTTGGTGTCATCTCCAAACTGACCAATCATGCCACCAACATCCTCACCCAATAGCTTAAAATACCTGGCAAGCAAGAGTGGGCCCAGCACCGACACCTGCGGCACGCCACTGCACACAACCCTGAGTAACAACCCTTCACCACCATCCTCTGTCTCCTGGTAGGAATATATAGGTTGGCACAACATCGAGGGCCAAAGGGCTTGTACTGCGCTTTAGTGTTCCATGAATAATCTCAGGACAATTAAAAAAAGCTCCAGAGGGTTGATAACCCACCCTGCAACATCACAGGCACCAGACTTCACTCCATCAAGGACATCCACGAGGTGCTGTCTTAAAAAAGCAGCTTCTATCCTCAAAGATCCCAGGCCATGCCCTCTTCACGTTGCTACCATCGTTAAAAAGGTACAGGACCCTAAAGACGAGCACTCAGCAGCACAGGGACAGCTTCTTCCCCACTGCCATCAGATTCCTGAATAATCAATGAACCAAAGACACTGCCTTACTTTTCATACATTATTATTTTTATACTGTTGTTGCAAGATGGTTTATAATATGAATGTTTGCCCTGTGATGCTGCCACAAAACACAGAATTTTGTGACTTGTTCATGACAAAAGATTCTGATTCTGAATACAACTGCCAGTTTCTTGTTCCCCTTGTGTCTAGAAAAAGCCATCGCAGATGAATTTTAGATCCGATTTCAGGTGTTTTGCCAGAGAAGATAGATGACATCATGTACAACCCTGAGATTCTTTATCCTATGGGCCAGGCAGAATTACCATGTTGGTAGTGGAAAGAAAACTGTACACATGTAAGTAAATAAAGAAGTGGAAACAGATAATGAATATAAACAAACTACAGTGGAGAGAGGATGAAATAAATCAATAAAATGCAGAAGTCAGAATCCTTAAATGAGTTCCTGATTGAGTTTGTTGTTGAGTCAAATGGTGGAGGGTCTGATGGTCATGGTTTTAATAAATAACTTGCTCTTTCAACTAATTCATTGGCTCTGTTTGACCTAAATGGCCTCAGCAAACTTCGTGCTGTGTCCAAAATTAGCTGACTCATTTTCTAACACTTTAATCGCATCAGCATTAATTGGTTTTGTCCAGCTCCCTTTAGCCCCATCTCATGAAAATGGGCATGAGCAAAATTATACAGTCTCATTCACAAATAGACATATTAAATGAGGTGAAACATAATCTCCTGCCTAATTTAATAATGTCCAACTGTTTTTCCACACTAAGGAAATGATTAGATGTGCAGAGGATCAAAATGCAAAGTTGTTGATGTTAAAGTTCAACCAAAACCTTATTGATAAGTTATGTCCATTCGGAAGGCTTTCCTGTCCCCAACCCTATGTCTTAAAATCTCAATCAGAAACAACACCTTCTGAGAAGTGAACTTTGATTTTGATGTAACTGAAATTGGGTAGGTTGAAAATCCATCCAGAATTGTTCCAATCACTGGATGGCATTAATATCAACTTCTCTGGCATTCATTAAAACCACCCCTCCCATTCCCTTGCTTCCCCCGTCATCTCTACATTCCCTATCACACAGGTATGATAAATTCTATATAGTCCTTTATCATATCCAATTAACCCCTTTTGTTGGTCTAGATTCCTCCCCCGTTATTTGAATTCTGAGACTTCCTGATGTATCCTGCTTCTGCCTTTTCGGATTTTTCCTTGAAGAAGGGCTCAGGCCTGAAACAACATCGGCAACAAATCTTTGTCTCCTCTAGATGCTGGAAAGATCAGCTGAGTTCCTCTAGTATTTCAGTGTGTTTTGATGACAATCACAGCGCCTGCAGCCGATTGTGTTTCACCCATTCACCGCCCTTAATATTTAAAGATGATAAATTGCACAAAATGTTGCAAATCACTTGTGAGAATTATTTTACATCTCCCAGATATGTGATTGACTGTTGCTACAATGTAGGAACTTTGGTTGTTTTTGTGGAGAAGTAGTTCCATGTAGTTCGCAGTGAAAATCTGAGGCAAAATATTAAGACCCAGTCCAGATTAGAAGGAACACAGTAAAAGTTAAAAGAACTCAAGTTTGATATTTTGACAACATGAAGTTTCCACAGAGTAACACATGACAAACAATGGATGTTAATAGCTAAATTGGCTCATAAAGTAGACAAACGTAAGCTTGCTTTAATGAAAGATTTACATGCAAAGAAATGCTTATTCACTTCACTGAGCTTTTACTCAGCAATGATTGAAATAAATGTAGATAAGGAGAAGGTTTCTTTTTAGGAGGCAGGGCTGTTCATTAGTTCAATAAAGCTGATAATATAACAGTGAATTGGTTCTGTCATCGGTTAAATGATACAGAAAATTACTGGAAGTCCAGTCAGTTGCATTAAAAAGAACAGGAGGTTTTTAGCCTTAATTCAAACTCTGCCTATTTTAAATTCTTTTAAGCACAACCTTTGTACCAAATACAAAATAAAACCCAAAAGCTCAGTTCTTACAAGTGGGGAAAGGAAAGATGTGTAGGATTTTAGATTTAAAATAAAAGGGCAATGTCTTCCATTTATGGAACTATACATACATCCATTGGATCTATTCCAGAGAAAGTTCACAAGGTGGATTTCTGGGACAAAGCAGCTACCTTGTTGGGTCATCACTCACTGGAAAATTGAAATCTGTTGGCGGGGGGAGGGGGACGAGGGGAGACAAATAGCTTTGACTTCATTGATGGCCAGACGAGCAATTTTGATGAAGTGGAAAGAGGGTTTACCACCAACTTGTATGCAGTGGGTACAGGACAAAAGTAGAGTTCGGAGAAAATTAGATGCAACATTAAAGAGATCAAGATTGAATCTGACAAGATACGTGGCCCATTCATGGACTATTATTATCACAATTTGAATGCATAGGCTCTGGGGTTTCCTGTCCGTTGTCCGGGAACCAAGACTCGATTCTTCTCGTGTTATTTGCTGGTAATCGTGATTAGTGGGAGGGGTAGGATTAGAATTGGTTGGGGGGGGGAGTCCTTCTATTTTTTTTCCTTTTGTTTTCCATTATAAGTAGAAGAAATTAGTCCAATTAGATAACCAGCAATACTACAATATGAGATGAAGGGGATTTCTTCTTTATTCAAGCGTTGTGTTCAAGACAATGTATAAATCATTTATGATTTATATTCTGTAATACATTATGTAAAAATTAATATGTAGACAATATTGAACATTTCTCTCGACCAAATCAATAAAAATATTTTTAAAAGCAAGCTGTTGAAATGTAACATTCTGATTGGGATTTGGCAGGATGATGTAGAGAGGATGCCTCTCCTTGTGAGGGAATCTACTGCAAGTCCATATACTTTCAGAATCAGACATGACACATTCAATCTTGAGATGAGGAGGATTTTATTCGCTCAAAAGGTCAAAGATATACTGCAACTGAGGGTGGTTGAGGATGAGTCCCTGAATAAATTCAGGAGTGAAATGGAGCTTTGGTCTATATGGGCACTCAGTGCAATGGGGAACAAGCAAGAAACTAACAGATCGAGGTGTTTAAGATGTTGAGTGGCACTGATCGTGTAGATAGTCAGAGGTTGTTTTTTTTAACCCAGGCCTGAAACGGTTGCCACAAAAGGACATGGGCTTAAGGTGCTGGGGAGCAGGTGCAGAAGGAAATGTCAGGGGTAGGTTTTTTACGCAGGAATTGGTGGGTGTGTGGAAATCGACTGCCAACCACAGTAGTGGAGGCAGATACATTAGGGTCCTTTAAGAGACTTTTGGAGGTTAGAAAAATAGAGGGTGATGGGAAAGCCTAGTCATTTCTAAGGTAGGGACATGTTAATCACCTCTTTGTGGGCCGAAGGGCCTGTATTATTGTGCTACAGGTTTTCTGTTTCTATCAACTAATATTTAATGAAATCGTGAAGTCACTTCAAGTATCTACATAGCCTACTCCTGCTCCTACACTCTCAGTTATTTCATTCATAAGGAGCTTTTAATGTTTTAAAGCAATCACTTCATTAGATTTCTGATCAGCAATAAAAAACATAACATGGTATAAAATGTAATCAAACCCATTCATTGAGAACTACAGATTCTCTTCTAGAAGTTCGATTCAAACTAAACCCTCCTCAAAGTACATAATTACACATCCCTGAAGTTCTAGCTTGAATTCATTATGTTCTAACCTGATGGATTATATCAAATGAATGTCTTACTTTGTTCATTTTAGATTATCAGGCAATGGGGTCCATTTAAGAATCTAATGACAGCAGAAAGGAAATCATCTTAGAATATGAAGGATTGCATTTTCAAACTCATGTACCTTCCATACTGTGGCAGGGGGAGAAGAGAGTGTACAAGGGTCCTTCAATATATTGGAAATTTTCTCAGGTCAGCAGGAAATAAGGGACAGAGGCCTGGGCATCACAGGCAAACCCTCCCCACCATCTACAGGGTACATTACTGTTGGAGAGCAGCAGCAATCATCAAGGATCCACGTCACCCAGCACACTTCCTGTTCTCGTTGCTGCCATCAGGAAAGAGGTACAGCTGCCACAAGCATCCTATATCTAGGTTTGGGAACAGCTGCTACCCCTCCACCATCAGATTCCCTAACAACAAACTCAATCAGGGACTCATTTAAGGACTCTTACTTTTGCACTTTATTGATTTTGTTTCTCTCTGTATTGTAAAGTCAGTTTGTTTGCATTTCTTTATCTGTTTACATGTGTACATTGTGTACAGTTTTTTTTGCACTGCCAATAAGTGGCAATTCTGCCTCACCGACAGGAAAAGAATCTCAGGGATGTATATGTCTGACAATAAATTTGAAATCTGAATCTGAGGTATGGGTGGAATCCGAGAGTTCATTTACAGAGTGTTACTCCAATTCTCCAGCTCAGATAATGAGAAATTAATGTTGTGCCTTCAAAACCCTGGTTTGGTAATCAATTCATGAGTGGTGATCACGTTGAAATTTATAAACCTCACAGGTCTCAATGGGGTGGTTAACCTTGATTGCTCTTGCATGAGCGATCATGGAACTGATAGGATCAATAGCCTTTGTTATGACTTTTTAAGGAACAGAGGCTGTTCAGTTTGTCTCTCTGAGACAATGCTAAATCAAGGCTCCGTGAAACATAAAACTCTGCAGATGCTGTGATTGTAGTAAAAACACATTGAAATGGTGGGGGAACTCAGCCGGTCTTTTCAGCATCCATAAAAAGCAAAGATATATTGCAGACATTTCATTATACAAAGCTATTATAATCAGTGCCTGAAGTGCCAGTTGATGAAGTAGACAAAGACGATGTGGTCAAACAATAATCATGGCTTTTATGAGCAGAAACTCGTGATACAATAATGAAAAACAATAAGTGCGTACACTGTTATATCCAAGAGGAGTGTCCTTAACAGTAGAGATAATGCACAGCCAATGTTAGTACAGCAGAGGGAGGCAGCTTGGCAGACATTCACAGTACCGATATTACTAATATAATATAATGATACTGATATCACTAATTATTTCAAAACAATAAATTAAATAATATGAATGGTTTTACTGCTTCAGAAAAAGAAAGCATGAAAAAAAATCATAAAATTATCATTGAAATTGTTATTGTTCTAGAAATTCTGAAAATAGTTCACAAATGTTCTCAACATATTTTTAAAATTCATACTTGTATCAGTTACAGAGCATTGAATTTTCTCTAGATTAAGGCAAGACATAATTTCACATAAGCATTAATGTCACGCCATTCTCTCCAGTAGTGCCGAAAAGACAAACTATAGGATTAGGCTCTAAATTTAAGTCAAGAATTATTGATGAAATCTGAAAAACCTCAGTCAACTATCTTCTAAGGCTTGAACAAGTCCAAAACATATGGATTAATGTAGCATCCCCATTGATATATCTGTCAAAATGAGGACTCATATTTAGGAAGATACAAGAATGTTTATTTTTGGACATGTGAGCTCTATGGATTACTTTAAATTGTAAGAGAGAATGATGAGCACATAAATGATGAGGTATTAACCCATTTAAAGATCAAATCCCAACTCTCTTCAGATATTGAAAAATGTATAAGTCCTGTTTCCATACTTTTTAAATTACTTGATGCAATTTCAACAGCATTTCATATTAGTAGATATTAAACCTTTCTGTGAAGGTTGTAAATTAAAAATTACATCAACAATATTCTGGTCAGGAGAATGGGAAACGCAGGTAATTGAGAGTGGAGAAAGTTTCTAGTCTGCAACCTTTTTTAAAAAAAAATTTGGTAAAACAAATTTACTTGCCAATTGTTCAAATGAAGACTATTGTCGATAAATCTATCTTTAAAACTTATTTTATATCAGTCATAAAAAGTTGAATCATTCATAGAAGTTTTTTTTAAAAGAAATTGGATAAAATAGAACAGGAAAGAGAAAAATCGCTTAAGCCGAAGTATTTTCTAAATTGCAACCAAATCCTCACTCTATGTTTAACTTCTGGATTATTGATTAATTTTTAATTTAATTCAAGAAAAAGGTAGTGCATATCCAAGTGCAGTGTAATGGAAAATCTTCTTGCTGATTTTAACTCCAGTCGATTATTGTAATACATCAAAAGATGATATTACTTATGTTAACTGCCCGAATATAAAATCGGAAATTAGGTAAAGCCAAATCTCCATTTCTTTTAGATTATTGAAGGTGGGTTTTATTTAAACGAGGACATTTATTCTTCCAAATGTATGATGATAAAATTGAATAAAGTGAGTCAAAAAAAAGATTTAGAAATGACTGATATAGCTTGGAAAAGATATAAAAATGTAGGTAAAATATTCATTTTAATAGAATTAATTCATTCAACTAGAGACAAAGAAAGCGGTGACCATTTCAATAACGACTGCTTCACCTGTTTTAGTAAAGTGCGGACATTTTGTTTAGATAGATGTTTACAATTTTTTGTAATTATAAAACCAAGGTAACTGAAACTGATTTCTCATAAACTTAAAATGAAGATCAGTATCAGTAGGTACTGAGGTATTTAAGGGAAAAAGCTCATTTTTATGAAGATTTAATTTGTATCCTGAAAATTGACTAAATTGAGAAAGCCAAGATAACATGGAAGGACTAGACGTTTCAGGCTTGGAAATGAAAAGCACAAGATCATCCTCATAAAGAGAGGCTTGATGAACAGTCTCCTTCCTACAGATTCCAGAAATGCTCTCAGGTTCTCGAAAGGCATTAGCTCAAGGCTCTAAAGTCAAATCAAATAGTAAAGAACTAAGAGAACAGCCTTGTCTAGTAGCACGATGAAAAATTAAAGGTTTGATACATCAATAATCAACACATCTGTTGAAATTTGCTTTAAACAATAAAAAGCAAAAATAATTAGATTTAAATTGTTCAGATTTCAGATTTATTGTCAGAGCACTGTTACAGAGTTGTGCATTGGCCTAGGTGTTATGTGGTTTTATGTTAAAAAGTGACAGTTTGCCTTAGAGAGCCAAGGTGAAGGTGGACTGCTGAGAGAGTGGAAGACAGACAGCATATGCAGAAAATTATCTTAACATTTCTGGACTTGGATGATAAACCACCACTGGGTGGTGCTGTGGAGTGGAAGAAGGCCCAGAGCATGAGTCATGGTCTGGAACACAGTTTAGAATGTTGGGCATTTCAAAAGGGATGAAGATTTCGAAGGCAGCCAGAAGGATCCAGACCAAGCCAGTTGTTCCTCTCTGAAAGCAACACAAGGGACAACTTTGAATTTTGTGCTCTCCCTCCCTCTCTCTCTCTCTCTCTCTCTCTCTCTCTCTCTCTCTCTCTCTCTCTCTCTCTTTCTCTCTCCCAAAGATCTTTTGACTTCAATTTACCAAACAAACTGAATTTTTTTTATGATCTTTGCTTCAGTTGAGATTGAAGTTTTGTAAGTCTTGTGTGTTTTGTGTTTGTTTTGTGTCTAAGTTTTTCTGTGGGCTGGTTGGAAATATAACTTAGACTTTAATTACATGTGTTATATTTAGGCTGGGGTATTTATTAGTTTTACACTGTTAAGAAATTTGCATAGTAACCATTGGGCATTGTTATAAAAGGGGGGGATTTTGAATTAAAGTTTGAAGGTGAATTTTTTGTTAATAAAATAATTGTTCATCTTTACCCCTGTGTGATATGCCTTCTTTGTGGTTGCTGGTTGGATCTTGTAACAGTACATATATGATATCACATACAACCCTGAGATTAATATTGAAGGAACAAATTGTCAATATATGAATTAGAATTTGTTGAAGTTTCATTAACAGTGGGAAGGAAATGTATTGCACTTTCATGGAAAACAGACGGAATGCAGAGATTCAAAGTTAAATTCCTTTGGAAAAAAATTACATATAATTTGAGAAATAAACATGCTACATTATTACTAATTTGGTGCCTGTATGCTCAGATATTAGGTTTAAACTAACAGTGTTGGACTTCCTGTGCCTCCAGACCTGTGAGAATCTCCTCTGAATTGTTTGAAAGAATTTGGTTTGAATATGTATATTATTCCTCTATGCAATCCTGAAAGTTTCTTTTCTTTCACTTTATGTAACTACATTATATCTTTATATTAACTATTTTGAGGGTGGGGGGGTTTGAGGGAGGGAAGTTTGGAGGGGGGATTATATAACATCATGCATGTAGTTTTAGTTTATTCCCCCCTATGTAATCTGTACTATTGTATTAAATTTGACCACTACAAGTAAGAAAATTTTATATAAAATATTCAAAAAGAAATCTTTATCCTATGGGCGCAACAGAATTACCACTCATTGGTAGGGCAACAAAAAAAAAACTATGCAGCGGGAACATGTAAACAAATAAAAGAACTGTAAACCGATAACAAATGTAAACAAACTGACTGCGCAATACAGAGAGAAATTTTTAAAAAATCAATAAAGTGCACGAGTAAGTGTCCTTAAATGAGTCCCTGATTGAGTTTGGTATTGAGGAGTCTGATGGTGGAGGGGCAGTGGCTGTTCCTGAGCCTGGGGGTATGAGTCTTGTGGCACTGATACGTCTTTCCTGATGGCGGCAGCAGCAAGAATAGAGCATGTGCTGGGTGGCGTGGATCGCCCTTGATTGCTGCTGCTCTCCGATGCCAGCGTTCCCTGTAGACATTCTCGATGGTGGGGAGGCTTTTGCCTGTGATGTCCTGGGCTGGTCCACTACTTTTTGCAGGGCTTTATGGTCAAGGGTATTGGTGTCCCAATACCTGGCCTTGATGCAGCCGGTCAGCACACATTCTACCACAAATCTGTAGATATTTGCCAGGGTTTCTGGTGTCATACCAAACCTCCGACAACTCCTTAGGAAGTCGAGGCGCTGACGTGCTTTCTTCCCAAGAACTTAAATTTGCTCATCCTCTCCACTTATGATCCCCAATGATCACTGGATTGTATCCTTCTGGTTTTTCCTTCCTGGTCAGCAATCAGGTCTTTAGATTTGGTAACATTGAGTGCAAGGTTGTTGTTGGTGCACCCATTCAGACAAGTTTTCAATCTTCCTCTTGTATGTTGACTCATCCCCTTCCTTTATTCAACCCACTACCGTGGTATCATTGGTAAATTTGTAGATGGTGTTATTGTTGAACCAAGCCACAGTCATAGGTGTAAAGTGAGTAGAGCAGGGGGGTAAGAACACAGCCCTGTGGTGCTCCAGTATTGATGGAAATTATGGAGAGAAGTTCTTACCAAACCTCACTAATTGTGGTCTGAAAATGGGGAAATCCAGGATCCAATTACACAATGGGGTGTTGAGTCCCAGGTCTTGGAGTTTACTAATTGGTTTTGGGGGGGATGATGGTGTTAAATGCCAAACTGTTGTCGATAAAGAGCATCCTGATATATCCATCTTTGCTGTGCAGGTGTTCCAGGCCTTTTTGACAAGACAGTGAGATGGCACCAGTTGCTACGATAAGCGAACTGGAATGGATCCATGTCACTGCTCAGAGAGGAGCTGATATGCTTCAACATTAGCCTGTCAAAACAATTCACCATTATTGATGTAAGTGCTATTGGTCAAGGGTCATTAAGGCAGGTTACGATGTTCTTCTTGGGCCCCTGTATGATCTTGACGCCTGTTTGAATTAGGTGGGTACCATGCCCTGCTGGAGTGAGGTGTTGAAGGTATTCATGAATAAATTGGTAACTTGGCCAGCATAGATTTTTAATTCTCGTCTGGGTAGTCCGTCTGGACCAAATTCTTTCCATGGATTCACTCTCCTGAAGGCAGCCCACACGTCGTCTTTGGATACGGGCAGGATGGAATCATCAGGGGTCATGGAGGTGCAGAGGAGTGGTTCTTCCCTGTTACTGTCCTCAAATTGTTGAAGAAGTAGATTCAAATTAAAGTTCTCACTCCAACTTCTTAAAAACAATGTTAGCTTATTCAATGTCAGTAGGTTAGCACTTTAGTGAAAAGTAAGAACATTGAGTGAGGAGTTGGCCCACATCCTATATCCTGTAAATCAGTAAATCAATTTCAAGTAAATGGGAAGATAATACTCATCACTGTGTTTGTTCCTGTAAAAGAACCAATGCCTAAATAACATCATAAGTGTTTACGCTATACCAGCTTGGATGGTTGGATACATATTATAGTCAGTAATTGGCAGTATTTTGCCATTACTTGAAATGATTTGGCTAAATTTTGTACAACCAAGACTGTGTCGCTGAGTAGTGTGTTTAACAGCATCACTCCACTGGTCAGTGGGATGGTTGGGAACGGTCTACTGGGGCAGTAAGGGTGAGACTCGGGGTTGTCTTATACAGTGAGAATAGCTGAAAACCTACATTTTAGATTCATGATACAAGATTCAATTTATTGTCACAGTAATAAAACAGGGTCAGATTACATGAAATTGCTTTTGCCTGCTGTAAGCCAGACAGATTCACAATTGGCAGAAATTGCCTAAAGAGCCTTTTAGAGTCAGAGAAAGAGAAGCAAAAGAGAGTTCCCCCCCCCCCCCCCCACCATCCCCACACAGAGTCACTGAGTGTCCGTAGATTTGCCTCCAGTACTTCTTCAGTCTCACATGGTCCAGTCCAAACCATTGACGACCTGAGCTCCAGAACCCTACCTCCGACACAGTCAGGAACTCTTCAGCGCCTTCGGCACCCTCTCACATCCCAGTTACAATACTTGGTACCCCTCTGGCCAGTTTCGAGCCCGTCTCCAGCAGTCCACGGCCCGGCGTGAGTCACCCGGTGGCGGTCTCCAGCAGCTCCATGTGTTCCTTGTCTCAAGTCGCCAGCAGCCCATCAGAGGCGTGGGTCTTTCAGCCGCCGTGGTCAGTCCAGTGAGCCATCTCCTCTGCTCCTCCTTCTCATATGGCAGCTGGTCTCCCATTTTTCTGGTGCCAGCACTAGCCCTCCACTCCCCTGGAGTCTGCAACCCCTTGTGGCTGCTGCTAATCATAGGCACCGCCATCTTGGGCACAGGCCCTGTGGTCGTGGGATTTTAAATAAAACTACTGTTGGTTCCTTGAACAGGCTGTTCAAAACCTGTGCGGAGCTGACTGGGCTGTTGACTGGGCTGTTGGACCCTACAGGAGCGCTATATCTCTTCTCCTCATTCCTTGTGGGTCAGCATCAGAGGTACATTAGTTCCGGCAGCACCACCGTTGATTTAGAGATTAAGTAGAAATTCTGGAGGGGATTGTCTTATACCCACAGTCGCCTTATACGCTGATAAATATGGTACTCAAGAAATTAGCATGAGTTGGAATCTCATTCTTCATTGTAATCCCATGGATAGAATAGAAAACACAGCATTTCATCCTGGGCCAATTGAAGGCAGCTTGTTTGTATGAGTCCTCAGCTGCACCAGGTGGGGGATTTGGATGTGTACTGCAGCCAAACAATGGGATGGATAAGAAAATCACACTCAGTGAAGTAAACAGAAAAAAAGAGCAGGAAGGGAGTGAGCAGGGGGGGAAGAGGTGAGGGGAGTTGAGGCATAGAGACTGCAGGTACTGGTATCTGGAGGAGCTCAGCACAGTCAGGCAGCATCCCTGCTAGGAAGGAGGATTGTCCACAATTTGGTTCCAAGTCCCGTCTCTGGACTTGGACAATACAGGCAATATTAAAGAGGAGGGGGAACAGTGCGAGAGGGCCTCACATCAAAGAAAACAGCCAGTCTGTCTGGGGCAGCATGGTTGGCGTAGCAGTTAGTGAAGCACTGTTACAGCATCCAGCATTAGGGACCGGGGTTCAAATCCCACGCTGTCTGTAAGAAGTTTGTATGTTTTCCCCATGTGAGTTTTCCCCAGGGGCTTCAGTGTCCTCCCACCGTTCAAAACATACTGGGGGTTGTAGGCCAATTGGGTGTAATGGGCAGCACGGGCTCATGGGCCGAAAGGGCCTGTTACCATGTTGTATGTCTAAATCTTTTTAAAAAATCAAATTTGTTTGCTCTGCTTCTGCTTATGGAGGGGAAGAAGGTCAGAGTGCTTCACGCCATTGGAGTTAACTAAAATGACTGAGTGATGGAACATTTCTGCATAGTATTATGGACTGATACCACAATGGAGTATTTGTCTTGGATATGGAGCCAAACCAGCTGTTTCACTTTAAAAGTGGCATTCAGTGGAATCAATCATTCTGATGGTTAGTGTGAGCTGTTCCTTTGGTCGTTCAGCATCTCACTGCCCGTGGGAAGAAGCTGTTCCTCAGCCTGGTGGCGCTGGCTCTGACACTCCTGTATTTCTTCCCTGATGGGAGCAGCTGAAAGATGCTGGGTACAGGGTGGAAGGGGTCCTCAATGATTTTGTGTGCCCTCTTCAGACAACAATCCAGTAGATCATGTTGATGGGGGAGGGGTGGAGGGATCGTCTCTGCCACTCTTATGTTCCTGTGGATTGACCTCCGATTCATTTCTCTGCAACAACCGTACCACTCTGTGATGCAGCCGGCCAGGATGCTCTCGATAGAGCTCCTATAGAAGGTTGACATAATGGTGGTTGGTAGCCTTGCCCACTTCAGTCTTTTCAGGAAGTGCAGTCACTGTTGTGCCTTCTGGGCAAATGAATACTCAACACCCTATCATGGACACTCAACATCTCCTCACTTGTCAGGAAGGTGTAACAGTGACTGAACTTCCTGACAAAGTGAGGAGATGTTGAGTGTCTACAATAGGTCACTAGTAAAGTGAACTTCAATTAACTTGGTGCTCTCCACTCTCTCTACTGTAGAGTTGTTGATGTGTAGTGGAGGGTGGTCGTTCCTGGTCCTCCTGAAGTCCACGATCGTTTCCTTAGTCTGTTCATGTTGAGACTCGGGTAGTTCCTCTTGCACCATTTCACAAGATTTTCCACCTCTTCTCTGTCATGCGACTCATCGTTGTTGCTGATGAGGCCAATGACTGTTGTGTCGTCTGCAAACTGGATGACATTGCTGGAGCTGGATCTGACGATGCAGTTGTGGGTCAGCCGTGTGAACGGGGACAGGCTGAGCACACAGCCCTGAGGTGAGACCTCACCCCCCCACCCCATCTCATCCAAACACCACCACCAACCCCAACACACCAACCCTCCTTTTCTATACCCATTTATCTGCTTCTAATTCACTTTAAGTAAGAGAGTACAAGGTCCATCTATATAGAACCTGAAAGTGATCAGGGAAAATAGGAGGCGTACAAATAAATTGAAGGATACAAATTCCTGGAGTGAGATTTTATATCTTGTTTTCATGTGGTTGGCGCAGTTTATCAAAAATTTAGCTCTTCCTGTACTAAAGAAATATAATTTGCAATTGCTTATGGGTTGCAAATACCTGAAATAGCTTGGAATCTGTCACACTAAGCATTTGAATTAACAGGATCAGTTTTAATGCTTGTCCTGTTCTCAGCTGCACAAAGGGGGACCTGACACAGCTTGGAAAGTCTGGAACAATTTCATGCCTGAAGTGGTAATTTCCTCCAATTGAGCACTGCACTCCTCTTTTGGCACAGCCTTCTTTACAGTGGAAAGAGAAGAAGAAATTTATCTTTGGCTGACAGTGTTAAGCCCATGCCAGGATGCTGGCCTCTGCATCATCTGCTGAAGAAACTCAGCTGTTCGAGCAGCATCAGTGGGGAGAAAATGAACGGTCAAAGATTCGGACCAGAACCCTCCATCAAAAGTCCATCGGAACATTGATCTGGTATGAATGATTACATTGGCTTCCTCAACACCTGTAAAGCATACAGATTAGGAGTAGGATCTTGTGTGTGTTTGCCTTGCTATTCCATAGAACCATAGAACAAAAAAGGGCAGAATCAGGCCCCTTCAGCCCTTCTAGTATTTCCCAAGCCACTTTGTTTTGCCTCGTCCCACTGACCTGCACCCAGTCCATAGCCCTCCATACCTCTCCCATCCACGTACCTGTCCAAATTCTTCTTGTGTTAAAACTGAGCTGGCATTCACCACCTCAGCTTGCAGCTCATCTCACACTCCCACCATTCTCACTTCAATGTGATTATGGTTGTCTCGATTGTAACGACAATTTTCTGTTCCCAAATCCCCTGCTGACCTTTCAATCTTTCTGCTTATTGGATTATTTATGCCATTAAATATTCAAAGACAGTTGCACTGCCCTTTGAGAAAGAGAGTTACAAAGACTCATGGTCCTTGAGAGAGATTTTAAAAATTGCCATCTTGGTTTATTTTTGCACAGCGGCCCCAATTCTAAATTTTCCTGTAAGAAGAAACATTGTCTCCACTTGATTATTCCTCCTGTGCTGTTCCTTGGATCTTTTCATATTAAACAGGCAATATAAATACAAGCTGTCATAGTTACACATTTTACACTGGTAGCTAAATATGTTAATGTAGGGTTGAATCAGACAAAGTTTCCTTCCCTGGACTTTGTCAAGTTGACTATCAAAGCATAAAATGTTTTATTTTTCATTCAGACATACAGCACAGTAACAAGCCCTTCCTGCCCATGTGGCCGTGCCACCCAATTAACCTACAACCCCTGTATGTATTTGAAGGGAGGGAAAAAACTGAAGAAATCCCACGCAGACACAGGGAGAACATACAAACTCCTTACAGACAGCACCGGAATGAACCTGGGCTGCTGGTGCCGTGACAGCACTGTGTTAACCCTGCCACCCTATGCTCACAGTGCCGCCCTCACTAACCCTGCCACCCTGTAGAAGCAGGATGAAACCATACAATTCAGACTCTCCTTTCCAGTTCAGTGAGATTGTGGCTTTAGATTCATTTCCCTTCTATTTGCATAATTCCAAATTCAAAATCCAGGCACTTGTCTCCGCTTTTGGAAGTGGAGAGAAGCAGGCTCACCAGTTTATTTCCAGAAATGGTTATCTCATGAGGAGAGATTGAGTGGCCTCGGATGGTACTCATTGGAGTTTTGAAGGATGAAAGGAGATCTTATGGACATTATGTAAGGAATACGGTCAAAGGTTGTTTCCATCAGCAAGTGAGACTAGAACGAGGGGCGTAGCCGCAAGATTCAGGGAAGTAGATTTAGGTTAGAGATGAGGAGGAACAGGTTCTCCCAGAGAGCTGTGAATTTGTGCAATTCTCTGCCCAAGGAAACAGTAGAGGCTGCCTCACTGAATGTATTCAAGTTAAGTTCATTTCATTGCATTTGGCCCCCTACCCCTCCAAGCCTTTCACATACATATACCCATCCAAATGTCTAAGTGTTATAGTTGTAACGCCCTCTGTCTCTAACTTGTTCCATATACCCCACTACCTTCTCTGTGGAAAGCGTTGTCCTTCAGATCCCTGTTAAGTCTTTGTCCACTCACCTTAAATCTTATGCTCTCTAGTTTTAAGACTCTCCCACCCAAGGAAAAAGACTGTGCTGATTCATTTTATCTACGCCCATCATGATTATATACAGTAAAGCCCCTGGTTTCCAGAATTCAAGCAGCCAGCAGCCTCAAGCAACTGGCAAAAAAAAATCGAGGAAAATAAATATTTAAAAAATTAAATAAATAAGAATAAATTAATTGGTTAAAAAAATGTTTATAATTGTAAATGTTCTCTGAAGTTAACACATGAACCTTTGGTGAAGTTGGGAGCAAATATTCAGCCAGCAGAATAACCTAGTCGGGCTTTGCTTGTAGCAGCTGTTTGAATAAAGTTGAGTGAAACCGTCAATGGTGTTGCCCAGGATGACGAGCTGGTTGATGCCGCTTGACGTTGGGATGACTCTGTTCTAGTGTCTCCTTATCCCTGCTTAGGAAGAGTCGCCCCTGGTCAGGGGTTTATCTGCAAACTTGGGAGAAGGGAAGGTTAATTACCTTTAATGTTATTGTTTGTCTATTGGTTGGTTCCATGGAGGAGGAGGAGCAGTGCACTCCATTGGTTCCTGCTATGTGAGGAAGTGGATGGGCAGGCCTGAGAAGTAACAAGTCTGATTGTGTCAAGAGACCTTTATTTGCCTGTGATAGAAAGTCGCTACTGGGATCTCTCTCTCTTTCTCTCTCTCTCTCTTCTCTCTCTCTCTCTCTCTCTCTCTCTCTCTCTCTCTCTCTCTCTCTCTCTATCTCACACAGACAAGATGCATGCAATTTATTCGCATTGGATGCAACTAGCAACTGGTAATCGGAATAATCCGTGATCAAAAGAATGTAGCAAAAAGATACAACAATAGTACCCACCTCCCCTTGATCCTGTGCAAGTACAGCACCCTGATAAGTTGGGAAGGAAGGAGAGAATTGACAATGATTGATTTGTGAATGTACACCACAATAAGCCCCCCCCCCCCCACCCCCAACCCTTTACTGGCACGCATCTTGGGATTGATTCTCTAGATTCATTCTCAGGGGAGAAGGGAGCCATCTGCTCCAGGTGTTGGGCTTCATGCTGACCAGTGGGGCTGGCCCAGGTACGCCCAAAAAAGTAGGGCAAGTGATTAAAGGAGCCAGTGGCAAGGTCCTCAAAGGGACCAATGGCAAGGTGTGTGCTCAGTGTGGGTGATCTTGACCTTGATTGGCAGATGTAGTTGCTTCCGACCAGAATCCCACTGGGAGTGTCACGTAACCCTCCATACTGCACTTCCCTAACTTTACATGCCACATCACAAGCCAGACGGCACTGGAAAATCAATTACAAGGTGTGTACCAGTAAAGGGCCCTCTTGGGGCAAGTGTGGCAACTGTCTGAATTATGTTTATTTTCCGGTTTTTAATTATTACTTTAGATTTTATAAAATATTTTCAGTGTTATTTTAATTAGTTTAATCTATTTGTATTAAAGAGCTGTATAATTAAAAAAAATGTTTTAAGCCTGATTAAGGCCAGCAAGGTATTCCTGAGCATGAGGTCTCCTTCCCTTTTAGAGCCTGGCCACCCTTGGGTGGCGAGGCTAGTTCACCCATCTTGTGCAAGTTTATTGTCACATCTACTGAGGTTCAGTGAAAAGGCCTACTTTGTCTCTTGGGTCAACCTGGATGCAAGGACAGCAAGTAAAAACAAGAACCAGGGGTCACAGTTTAAGGATAAGAGAATAGTTTTTTAGGACTAAGATGAGGAAAAAGTTCTTATCTTAGAGGGTGGTGGATCTGTGGAATTCTTTGCCACTGGAAGTAGTTGAGGCCGGTTCCTTGTCAACATTCAAGAGTAGGTCAGATTTGGCCCTTGTGGCTAAGAGGATCAAGGGGTATGGGGAGAAGGCAGGAACCAGGTACTGATCAGCCTTGATCATATTGAATGGCAGTGTAGGCTTGAAGGGCCAAATGGCCTACTCCGGCACCTATTTTTCTATGTTTCTATGAGAGGATGGAGACTTTAAATTTAGACATACAGCACTTACGGCCCACGAGCCCGTGTCACCCAATTTACACCCAATTGACCTACAACCTTCGGTACATTTTTGGAGGGTGGGAGACATGGGGAGAACGCGACTGCACGTGATTCGAACCCTGGTCGCTGACGCTGTAATGGTGTTGCACTAACTGCACCACCCATTGCAGGGAGAGATCACTTGGAGGGGAGCAGGGGCAGCATTATTTTACTTGTGTGGTTTATATTGTTTACTAATGCTTGCCGCTTCAGGAAGGAACAAGGATCAATGGCAATGACCTGGACAGCTTGTTGGATGTCTCATGATCCTTGTCCGATAAATGGAGAGATTGTCTTAGGGTGGAACAAATGAGAGCAGTCTATGGTACAAGCAGAGTTATTTTTCTAAAAATAAACTTCATTCACAATGAATTATTCACAGAAATAGAAAACAGTTCAAAGTCTTCTCATTACCTTGGTGACATTTCCATCAATGCAACGGACATTCTCTAATTAGCACCATGGCCACTGCTGTTACTTCCCTTCCCCCCCCCCCCACCCATCATTGCTTGAGGGGCTTCCCCCTCAGTCTCAGCCCCTCAATGCCTGTTGGTACTTCCCCACAGAGCCTTCATGTTGGCTGGCCCCAGCTTCAGTGCAACCCTCTGCACATAATCCTGCAGCCTGAAATGTGCCAGTCGACAGCATTCCCTCACCGACATCTCCATGTGCTGAAAGACCAACAGGTTTGAGGCAGGCCAAAGGGTGTCTGGATGTCTGCCTCTGCATGCACCCTGGGAACAAAGTTTTTAAAAAGTTCAGATTTATTGTCAGAGGACTTACAACCCTAAGATTCTTTTTCTGGTGGGCAAGGCAAAATTACCACTTATTGGTAGTGCAAAAAAGACTGTGCACAATGTACACATGTAAACAAATAAAGAAATGTAAACAAACAGAGTGTGCAATACAGAGAAAATAAATCAATGAAGGGCAAAAAGCAAGATTCCTTAAATGAGTCCCTGATTGAATTTGTCGTTGAGGAGTCTGACGGTGGAGGGGTAGCAGCTGTTCCTGAACTTGGTGGTGTGAGTCTTGACACTTTTCCTGATGGGAGCAGCGAGAACATAGCATGTGGTGGGGATCTTTGATGATTGCTGCTGCTCTGCGACAGCAGCGTTCCCTGTAGATCAGTGATTTTCAGGCTGCCCCCTAAATACACAATCCCTATGCCATAGGTGCTCTGCAATTAGTAAGGGATTGCTTAAGGTGGTATGTGGGTAGAAAGAAATGTTTACTGAAATATTTTGCTTGATAAAAATTGTCATTGGGCCCAATTCCTTTAGAGTTGTGAAACTGTGCACATAACGAGTCAATTAGAGGTGATCAAAACAGTGGTTTTCAAACTTTTTTCTTTCCATTCACATACCACCTTAAGCAATCCCTTACTAATCACAGAGCACCGATGGCACAGGCAACACTTAAGATGGAATGTGAGTTTGGGGGGGCAGTTTGAAAACCACTGCTGTAGATGTTCTCGATAGTGAGGACGGTTTTACCTATAATGCCCTGGGCTGTGCCCATGACCTTTTTCAGGGGGTTATGCTAGGGTATTGAACAGCCTGGAAATCAGAGAATTCTCTATTACTCTGCTGGTGGGGATGAGCTGTGGCAAGTTCATTCTCAGAATCAGAATTTATTGTCATGAACATGTCACAAAATTAGTCACAGTGCAAATATTTCTACAAATTACATAATTACACTTCAAAGATAAATAAATAGTGCAGGAAAGGAACAGAAAGTGAGGTGGTGTCTGTCGTTCATTGTCCATTCAGACATCTGATGGCAGAGGGGAAGAAGCTGCCCTTATTGCCACTGGGCGTTTGCCTTCAGGCTCCTGTACCTCCTTCCTGATGGTAGCTGTGTGAAGAGGGCATGAACTGGGTGGTGAATGTCCTTGAGGATAGAGGCTGCTCTCTTAAGACACCTCCTCTTGTTGATGTCCTCCTTGAAGTGAAGACGTCCCCGTGATATTGCTGGCCAAGTTTACAACTCCTCAGAGTTTTTTCCTGTCCTGTGCATTGGCACCTCTGTGGTGGTTACACCACCGGCTTACTGCAGGGGGAAACCTCTGTACCTGCAGGAGTGTAAGGGGACAGGACAACACCTGGCCAGCAGTCAATCAGTCGGCCTGAATGGATCAAGCCCCATCTGATCAGGTGTCAATCAGCCTCCGGGATATAAGCCTCCGCCGGCCTCCCGAGGCCTCACTCAAAGTTGCTGCAGCCACAGCCAGCCTGGCTCTGTGGAAGTCTTTGTGGATTAAAGCCTGTGTACAGTGTGTGTGTCTGATTCTGTCTAACAGCGCATCACAACCTCCATACCAGACAGTGTTGCCACCAGACAGGATGCTCTCCAAGGTACACCTGTAGAAATTTTCAAGTGTCTTTGGTGACATACCGAAACTCCTCATGAAGTATAGCCACTGGTGAGCCTTCTTTGACATGGAGGTCCTAGGACAAAGTTGTTGACACCCAGGATTTGATGTTCTTGACCCTCTCCACTACTGACCCCTTGATGAGGACTAGTTTGTGTTTTCCTGATTTCATCTTGAAGTCCACAAACATCTCCTTGGTTTTGCTAGCATTGAGCACAAGGTTGTTGGAGTGTCACCACTCAAAGAGCTGACCTATCTCCTTCCTGTACGCTTCCTCATTGCCACCTGTGATTCTGCTAATGACCATAGTGTCATCAGCAAATTTGTAGGTGGCATTTGAATTGTGCTTGGCCACACAGTCATGGGTGTAGAGTGAGTAGAACAGTGGACTACCTTGAGGCACACCTATGTTGATCGTCAATGAGGAGGCGTTGTTTCCAATTCATATTGACTGGTTTTCTGATGAGGATCCAGTTACAGAGGGAGGTGCAGAGGCCCAGGCTTCGTAGCTTGTTAACTCGTACCGAGGGAATGATGTTGTTGAAGGCTGAGCTGCAATCGATGAAGAGTAGCTATACGCGTGTGTTGCTGTCATCTAGGTGATCCAGAGCTGAGTGGAGAGCCAGCGATATTGCATCTGCTGTGGATGAATGTGGCAGGCGAATTGCAGTGGGTCCAGATCTTCACTGAATTCTGGCCATGGCCAAAACTCTCAAAGCCTTTCATCACAGTGGATGTGATCCTTGTGTGCCTCTCCACAGACTCTGGGCAAAGCCACATTCTGGAAAGAGATAAGCGACCGTCTCCACTCCACCGCAGTCATCTCGGGTACGCTGTGCATTGAGGTGATATTTCCATCGCACCGGAGGCATCTGACTGGCAAAGTGAACTGTCAATTGTCTTGGAAAAAGCATCTCCTTCAGCATCCTGAAGCGTAAGCTGAAGTGCCTTGCACACTACCCGTAGATTGACTTGCTACGTTATAGACAGTGACAGTTGCAAATCATTTTTATATCCTCTGCAGATCTCTTGTGGAATTTAATCTGCTGCCAAGATCGAGCTGCGCTTCACATGATCTGTCTGTCTGATGCTATAAATTTGCATCGTTATGGTCAAGAAAAGTTCATTACTGTCAGTGAATCGAGTCTTCAGATTGATCCATGTTTAGAAATATCCAAATCCAATTGGGATGATTTACCTTTCCTTTTGACACGTGGAGAACTGATGTGCATATGACATTCTCAGAGGTTTCATTTCGAAAAGGATCACAGATCAAAACAGTAGACAGACATGCAGTACAGCCCACGAGTCCGTGGTGCCCAATGTACACCCCCTTGATCTACGCCATCCTCCCGGTACATTTTTGAAGGGTGGGAGGAAACCGGAGCGCCCACCCCCCCACCCCATCCCCAGCCGGGGAAAACCCACGCAGACACAGGGAGAACATACAAACTCATTACGGACAGCCCCGATGGTCAGATGTTATCAGTCCACAGAGTTGCCAGCTCTCTTGGTCTGAGACTCTGAGAGTGTAAAATGAATCTCCTGAACCAGGTGACCAATAATCAGGAGAAAATTTAATCGCAGTCTTACAAGATATTGTGCATTTGAGAATTCTTATTCCTTCTTTGAATATTGCAGGAGGATCTAAGGGATCATTGAACTGGAGTGGATGATTGGACGTATGCAGTCATGTGATAAAGCATCCAGGAAGATGTCCAACCAGAACTGACAAACCATGTTGCTACACATGAATCTCAGGGAATCCTTGGGATGTTTTGTGGGGTGAGGGTGGGGGCGACAGCTTTAAAAGTGTCGGAGTACCACAAAAAATCATTTCTTTGGATAAATGCTCCTTTATATTTACAATAATAGCACAGTCAGAGTGTGATATGTACACCAGCTTGACTCAAGAGGATAAATGAACAATTAACAAATTACCATTTACAATGGGGAGGATGGGGGTGTGTGCTACTAAGCCTTATACTTATCTGAAAATTACCCTTATTAATTTATACTTAACTGTACCTGCTTCTGAAGAGCTGAGTTAGGAGGGCGAGCATTGAAAAAAAAATCACACTGCTGCAGCCTCAAGTGGACTAAGCTGTCATCACATTATACAAAACATACCTCCCACATAAAGAACCTCCTCCACACTGTTGCAAGGTGCAGGATCCTGTCCACCTCCTTTCACTCATGATTTGCCAGCAATCCTTCTTCACTTCCCCAAGTTCTGATTGAATCTGCATCACACCCATCAGAGCCAGGGCTGTTGCATTGATTATTTAAATGGCACAGTTGCCGTAGCAGTTTGCAGCACACCTTTGCGGCGTCAGCGATCAGGACTGGGTTTCGAATCCCGCGCTGTCTGTAAGGAGTTTGTACGTTCTCCCCGTGTGTGGTGAAATCACTATTGTATGTAAATGGCATGACCTTTTATGCTTGACCCTCCTCTCACTGGCTGACTCATGACTCCTCCCCTTTCTCCCCCATAAAGCGTCTCATTGCCACAAGCCTGCCCCCATTTGGAGTCCGGGTCAGGGTAAGCCAGCAACATAAGGGATTCTCTCCATCTCTTGCTAATAAAAGCCTTCAGTTTCCAATAACTTCAGTCTTTGAGTAATAGATCATGCATCACCGTGTCTGCGTGGGTTTTCCTCGGGGGCTCCGGTTTCCTCCCACTGTTTCAAACATACTGGGGGTGTAGGTTAATTGGATATAAACTGGGCAGTACGGACTCATGGGCCGAAATGGCCTGTTACCGTGCTGTATGTCCAAATTTTAAAGTAGTTTCTAAAATCCAAGTATAGTGTTTCACTTGAATCAGAAGGCCAGTGTATTTTAATTACCATCAGATTACCTTCAGCTGTGAATGTATTGACAGAGAGCAGCAGAATAGCTGCCAACAGGAAGAGAAGAATAAATTGACTCTGGTATTTCCTGGACTTCAGTTTGCCATCCACTGTAATTCCCAGTCCCAATAACCTATCTGTCTGTGGCCTCCTGTACTGTTCCAATGAGTTTGAACAAGAGTACAGGATGGAGATGGAGAATCTGATTGGATGGTGCCAGAACCAGAATCTTGCTCTCAGTGAGATCAAGGAGCTTATTAGGAAGGAAAGGCCACAGGTCAACACACCTGTCATCGTTGGTGGAACGACAATGGAGAGGGCGAGTACCTTCAAGTTGTTGGATGTCCATATTATCATAGGACATCTCCTATGAAGAATGCCTGAGGAAATTTGGTATGTTAAACATGGAGGGGCATCTTTATCTTTCCCATTTTTGGCTAACCTGCAATATCCCCGGTGATAAATATTTGCAGACAGAAACATGATGCTTTGAATGTAGTAAAAACACAAAAATGCTGGAGGAACCCAGCGGTCTCATAGCATCTGGAGGAGATAATTATGTACTACCGATGTTTCAGGCCTGAGCCCTTCCTCAAGCAAAAAAAAAATCACAGGAAGGCGTCAGAATTCAGACCATGCCAGCTGGGGGGAGGTGTCCAGGCCAACAAAAGGTGTTAATTGGATATGATAAGAGGAGAGGTGAGAATTGATTTTGGCTCTGTGAAGGGAAACAGAGGGAAAAAGGAAGAGAGAGACAGAGACAGAGCTGGGGAAAAGGTGGCAGGCGAAGGGTTGGGGGGGGTGGCGGTAAGGGAAACCAGAGAAGTCGATGTTAATGCTATCGGGGGACATCATGCGATGCCGTGGGGAGCATCATGCAACCTACTGACTCCCGTGGGATTAACTGCAAAACGTACATATTGAAAAAATGTAATTTTATAAAAACTACTTTAAAGTTATTCTGAAGTGATTAACAGAATAAAAAAAGATGTAGCCAAAAAAAGAAAAAGCTACAAAGGCAATCCCAATGAAAAAAATTTGAAGAGAATTAAAAAAGAGAAATTGGGCCTACTTTGTCGACGAAGAAGGTCGCTGAAGTTGGTTCTGAATCTGCTGGTGAGGCACCAGGAGAGGGACCTTCCTCCGGAGCTCTCTTCAATGAGCTCTCTTCAATAACGAAAAGTTAAAACTGCATCGGGCATGCGCGAGAAGACAGGCTTGCGCGCTGCAGAAGAAAATAAAATTGGGAAAAAAAATTGTCTCTTTAAAGGGCCGCTCCAGCATTTCCACTACTGAACAAGAAGGGGACACTTCTCCAGTGGAGGATGAAATTGAAGAAGAAGCATCAAGTTCAGAGGAGATTCAGAGGCAAGAAAAGGATTTTTTAAAAAGAAATGAATAAATTAAAGCTAAAAAAAGATGGACTTTCTGATGCATTGGAGATGTTAATGCCATCCGGTTGGAGGATGCCCAGTCGGAAGGTGAGGCGTTGTTCCTCCACTTTGTGGGTGGTCTCAGTCTGATGGTGCATGCGACCATGGCTCCACTTTGTGGATAGTCTCAGCTCCTCCTGTTGAGGCCCCTGTTAAATTCCTGCTGGAAGTCCATTGGCCCACCACAGCCTTGAGTCCGGCTGGGACCAGTAAAATTAAAAGCATAATGCTGGAGAAACTCAGCAGGTGAAAACAGTGTAGTTTATAGAGCAAAGATAAGGATCCATAATCAACGTTTTGGGCTTGAGCCCTTCATCAAAGTATGAGCAAAATGTCAGCAGGTGTCTGAACAAAATGATAGGGTGGGGGAGAGGGGCAGGGGGAAGAGCACGGTCCCACAGGCAGAAGATCGTAGAGCTCTTCCACCAGTAACATTGAACAGAGTGTGAAAATTGTTTTGCCTTTTTCAACATTCTTGGCCAAGTGGAAAAGAAGTACATTTCCTCCCTCTTGCCTGAGATTACACACTGCTCCAGCAGAGGGAGCCCATTTTAATCTTGTCATTCAGGTCGAGAAGCACCAGATGAGGAACAGTTTAAAAAAAACCCAAAATCCAGAGCAGCCGAGAATTTTGCTCAGCTTTTGCGCGTTTGTGCGTACGGGTGAAAGCGTCATAGATGCACAGCAGCAACAAGCGAAAGATGCGGAAATGTAAGAAAAAATATTCATTTGTTTTGTCTTGTATTTTATATGAAAAAAAGATTTTGTTAATAAACTATCAAAATGTTCCTGATTATTCTCCTTAAATTTGAATTTTAGAAATACAGCTGCTCCCCTATTTACGATGGTCCGACATACGATTTTTTGAGGTTACGTTGGTTCGAGTCCATACTTTCAATTTCGAGTTTTGTTCTGTTCCAACTCTTGCAATTATGTGGTCCGCCAAGCTCCTGCAGTGCTGGGCGGTGGCAGCATCGCACGAGAGTATCATACAGCAAACCCTCTCGCGGTGCTGATTCCACCGTGCCCAGTGAGGTTGTTTTCAGCTGTGTCTGCTAATGGCTTTCTTAGTGAAGAATAAAGGGATAAAACATTTAATTGTAAAAAATGGAAGGTGATGTATTCCTTTTTGACTTACGATGAGTTTGCTGGAACGTAACTCCCATTGCAATTTGAGGATCACCTGTACTACCTGAGAATCTCGAAAATCTGAAAGTCTGGTCTGACCCAATCCCCGAGCAGTCCAGATTTTAGGGCTTTTACTGTATAAAGGTTCAACAGTTGAATTCACAGCTGAAGATGAATAGTGTTCTCGGAGAGAGAATGCTTTGTCCCTGCTTTCTAATCAATGTTCCTCCATTACAAGTAGCAGAGTTTTAGTTCAATTTGATAGTGTTTGGCCTTGATACATGGGCTGTACTGTTCTTTGTTCTGTGTTCGATGTTGTGTGCAGGATGTGGGTAAAATCCTACACCTTTAATGTGCATTGTCTCTGAAGCCTGTGGTACTTTAACATCTGGCAAAGTGCAATCACTTATAATATAACCAATAGTGTGTCAGTAATGCTGGGTCAGCCAGCTATCCCCACGTGTTCAAGCATGGTTTTGGGACAGAGATGCCACTGGATCTTATAGACATCTTCAACACCTCTCTGCAGCAATCGATCATACCCACAGGTTTTAAGGCAGTTAAAGAGACCATTAGCAAGCCTCAATGACTTCCTCCCAGTGTCACTGACCTCCACCATTATGAAATGATTCAAATGTCTGGTGATGCACACCTCCCAGAGACTCTGGACCCATTTCAGTTCACCTACAGATGGAACCGTTCCACTGACAATGCTATAGCCTTGTCCCTCCACTCCATCCTGACCTACCTAGAGAATGACTCCTCATATGCCAGATTGTTGTTCATTGACTTCAGCACAGCGTTAAACATAATAATTCCCCAAAGGTGAGTGGAGCAGCTGTCCTCGATGGGACTTCGCACCCCTCTCTGTAACTGAATTCTGGACTGCCTAACAGAAAGACTACTGTCTGTTCAGTTTGGCAGCAGAACTTCGAGTTCCATCCTGCTGAGCCCAGGCGCACCTCAGGGCCGGTGTGCTCAGCCTGCTCCTGTTTGCACTTGTCACCCACTCCTGCACTGCCAGATCCAGCTCTAACAGTGGCATAAAGTTTGCAGATGGCACGACAGTTGCTGGTCTTATCAGCAACAATGATAAGTCTCAGTTTAGAGAAGAGGTGGAGAATCTTGTGAAATGGTGTAAGAGCAACACCCAAGTCTCAAGACAAGACAAAGGAGATGACTGTGGACCTCAGGAGGACCAGAGATGACCATCCTCCACTATACATTAATAGCTCTGTAGTGACAGCACCAAATTCCTCGGAGTACACTTAAGTAGTGACCTATCCTGGACATATAACATCTCCTCACTTGTCAGGAAGTTGAAACAGTGACTGCACTTCCTGAGAGGACTGAAGTGGGCAAGGCCACTGGCCACCATTATGCCATCCTTCTACAGGAGTTCTATCGAGAGTGTCCTAGCCGGCTGCATCACAGTGCGGTACGGTTGCTGTAGAGCAAAGGTGGGCAACTTTTTAAAAAAATTCACATTCCACCTTAAATATTCCCTCTGTGATTATTAAGGTGTGACAAGGTATATTATATTTTATATTATATATTAATAAGTCTTTAAAAGTGATAGATTGTGGGGAGGGGGTTGTTAGTGTAGGTCACCACAAACAAAGACAGTAATACTTCACAAAAGACATCTCATTTAAAATGCAAGAGCAATGCATAAGGAGAGACGTCATGTCCACCAAGACTTCACAGAAACTTTGAAGAATGCCTGTGGAGATTTCACAAGAAGGTGTTAATTGGACTGTTGCTATGGAGTAAATGGATTATTGTCTTGAAAGCAACAGATGCCCAGGCAGGAAATGATTCCGTTGCTGGAAATCTGTCTGGTTGCAGTTTGCTGTTCTAAGAGGGGTCATGTGATTTTGCAAGCAGAGAGAGAGAGAGAAAAAAAGACCAAACAGTATTCTTCTCTGAAAGAGAGAGAGAGAGAAAGAGAGAGAGAGAGCTGACTTTGGCAGTGGCTTTTGAAAGCTTATTTGAAACCCCAATTTGAAGATGGATTGTGAGTTCTGAGTTCAGCCTGTTCAAAACCCTTGTAGTCCTTACAAGAGGAAATGGCTGGCTAGAGTCTTTCTCCTGAAATAAGGAAAACAAGAGCAACTCTGTGGTGACCTGGAAGAAGAGATTATAATTTGGTAAGCCCATGATGGGGCACGTTTCTTTGGCAAGACACCGAAGTAACTGATTGGAGGAAATCAGTTTGTGTGTGTCCAACGAGCAACAAATCTTCCTCTGAAAACTGACAGGAACCTTCCTGAGTAGTAACCATTTACCTTTTCATTAGAGCCTGGTGAAGATTCATAAATGTTAAATTCTGAGCACAGTATAAGAATTGCCTGATATCGGTGAACTTAAAGGAGTGAGAAGTGAATGATTGGACAGTGAATCAAAGAAATTTCCTGAACATATACACATTACATGTATGTGTGCTTAGAATTAGAAGGGAGTTAATTTAGGTTCAGTTAAGTTAATAGTAATAAGTTAAAGTTTGATCCTGTTTTTATGTTTAAAGAAAATTAAAAGCAACTTTTGTTTAAGTAACCATTAGTCTTGGTGAATTTCTATTGCTGCTGGGTTTTGGGGCCCTCTGGGCCCATGTCAAAGGGATTTCTTAAGATGGGATGTGAGTGGAAAGGGAAGGTTGAGAACCACTGCTCGAGACCTAATTGCTACTGAAATATTTTGCTTGAGAAAAATTCTCATTGGCCCATTTCCTTTGGAGTTAAGAAACCGTGCACATAACGAGTCAATGAGGGACAATTAAAACAGTGGTTTTGAAACTTTTTCTTTCCATTCACATACCACCCTAAGCAATCACTTAGTAATCACAGAGCCCCTATGGCATAGGGAGTGCTTAAGATGGAATGTGAGTTTTTAAGAAAAAAAGATTTTCCACCCCTGCTGTAGGACATGGCATTAGAGTTCAATCCACAGAACCATAAAAGCAGCAGAGAGGATCTCCCTCCACACCTCCCCCCCTTCTTCCATCCACATGATTACCAGAATCATTGTTTAAAGAGAGCTATCAAAATCTGTGAGGACCCCTACCACCCCACACACAGCATCTTCCAGCTAGTTCTGTCAGGAAAGAGGTACAGAAACATTAGAACCAGATCCACCAGGCTTCTTCCCACGGGCAGTGAGACTGGTGAACTGCTCAAACAACTCCCTATGACTCCTCTACTTATTAATAATACAGTACCAATCCGATTATCTAAAATTGCATTCTCCAAAAATCCTCGGTTTACCAAAATATTTTTTAAAAATTTCGTATAAACGAGGATACCAGAAAAATCTTAATTTATCTGAAAAATTTTCGGAGCTAAACTCACTGGGTATGTCAGGCTCCTGGCAGCGGCAGCGGACCTTGAGCTCCCAGCAGCAACGGGGGACCTCAAGCTCCCCGGGCAGAAGCGGGGCATCGCTGGGGAGGTGTCGGAGATCGGCGGTGGTCAGCAATTTTTTTTTTTGGTGAGAATTAAACATTATTTTAAATGCTTAAAAAGTCTTACCTTGTTGTTGCTTAAACACTGTTATAAGTGATTTGCTGATGCGACTGGGCTGTTTTTAAAAATGACCAGTTCTCCGAAAAAAAGTTTATCCGAAATGGGCCCGGTCCTGACCATTTTGGATAATCGGAGTTGTACTGTATTTTTAATATATGTACACAAGGCATGTATACAGATTCTGTGTATCTGTGTATATGTTGAGTTTGCCTGTATGTTGTTTGCACCGTAGACTGGGGAACACTGTTTCGTCGGATTGCACTGTTACCATTGGATGATAAATGAACTTGAATCGTCTCATGGCAAGTTTTGGCTCCACTTGCTAACAATGCGACTAAGAATGGGAAGACACATCCTTCTCCACTTGCAATGCTGCTTTCAGCCTGTGAGTCTGATTCAAGGGTCTTCGAAAGAGAATGGAGGCGGTGTGGGGTGGGTGTGTGGGGGAAGCAGTCGAGTGGACTGGGGTTGGTGGAGAAGCAGTGAGAAAGATGTAAAAATTGGAGAGAAAGCTCAAACTTAGAGAAAAACAACTATGACGAGGATTTACAAGAGATATATAAAATCACCGTGACAACTGTACAGGTGAAAGGAGGGAGATTGAAGAGGGGCCTGAGAGGCAACCTTTTCACTCAGAGAATAGACCATAGCTACCAGAGGGAACTAAAGATATTTAGACAGGCACAGAGTTGTCATCAGAACAAGTCTAATGGTGGGGGGGGGGGGGGGGTGGGGGGGGGGAATTAGGGTAATCCTGGGGTGGGGGGCACAAACTAATGTTCAAAAACTCACTGAGTCGGGGGGGAGGGAGCGAATGCCATACCTGCCATAAACGTCTTCCGTCACATTTCCCCCTCACTCCGACATAACAGACAAATGTGCGTGCTTATATCACATGGAGACAAAGCCGCATGACGCTAGATCATGATGCATGATGAAGGGACAGTGGCTCATTTTGGGGAGGAAATGCCCATAAATGGCCTCCCCTCTTGGCACCGGACAAGAGGTCCATAAACCAGGCAAATGGGACTGGCATGGATACGTTAGGCTGAAGGGTCCATTCCGTGCTGTAGGACACTGACTCCATAGAGAATCATGAACAAGGTGAGCTGGTGTGGTTAGCGCCACGCTACTACAGCACTGGTGGCTCAGGCTTGAATCTGGAGCAGTCTGCGAGGAGTTTGTACGTCCTTCCCGTGATGTGTGGGGTTTCCCCTGGGGCTCCGCTTTCCTCCCACCCTTCGAGTTAATCGGGGCATTTGTGTGGCATGGGCTTGTGGGCCGGAAGGGCCTGTATGTTTAAAAACAACAGTCTACGAAAGGGTTTTTCACCCTTAATTATTGATAGCAAGTTATATCAATGAATGCTGATATTCACCTTACTTTAGGATTTGTACTGCTACTGCATGCAATGTCTTTATTTATTCCTGTTCAAATGGGAATAGTGCACGGTACTCCAACTGTGGCCGAATCCTACCGTCTCCCTGTGGTAAGTCAGACTTTCAACCACAGCCAAGCCCCACTGCCACCTTCGGCCTTCTCCAATCAGGCTCATGTTGGATTTCCAACCTGTTCTCAATCCCATAGGCTCCAAACCAGTTTTCCACCATTTCCACTGGAGGGCCTTGAAAAGAGCCCAGCTCGGGTCTCAATAAACTGCATTCACCAGATCACCCTAAAAAAATAATGGTGACTCGAGGAATAATAAGGTGAAATAATTAAAGGGACTTCCGCTGTATTTCTGCTGGTCTTTTGTGCAGCTTCTCGACAGAAAAGGCTTGTGACCTCATTCTGCTACTTGTAATGTTTCTGTAACTTTAATATCCAGAATGGAAAACATTTTATTGTTGCCCATGATACACTGAAGTAATGGTAAAAGGGAATAAACATCTGCGCGCAAAAAAAATAGATCACATTGTCCCCCCACAATCCTTCCTCTCACTCCAGAAAAATGTTTGTCTCTACAGTCCATGAAGGAGTCCATTCATCCTGTCATGTACATGCCAGGTCACAAAGGCATTTTGTTCCCCTACTTGTTCCTAGGTCAGTCACATTCCCATTAACTCCACCCTGGCTCTCCCACCACCCATCCTGTGAGTGTGAGTTTTAAAATGTGACTGGGAGAAAGGGAGACTATCTGCATTCCATTCTCCTGTTTATAATTCAGGGAAACACGACAGTCCACAGGCACTGTTGCTGTAGTAAAAGCACATTGAAATGCTGGAGAAACTCAGCCAGCCTTTTCAGAGTCTATAGGAGACAAGGATATATTGTCGACTTTTCAGGGTTCCGATCTTTTCAAAGTGTATAGGAGACAAGGATCTATCACGGAAGTTTCGGGCCTGAGCCCTTCTTCAAGGATACAGACTGGGAGATCGCTTTATTGAACACCTCGGCCCTGCCCGCCGCCATGGCGGGGATCTCCCAGTGGCCGCCCATTTCAATTTTCCATCCCATTCACTTGCCGACATGTCTGTCCATGGTCTCATTCACTGCCTGACTGGAGGAACAACACCTCATCTTCCAACTGGGCACCCTCCAACCGGATGGCGTTAATATCGACTTCTCTGGCTTCCGTAAACCCCCACCCCAACTTCTTCCCCCTCCATCATCTTTTCCTCTCTCTGTCTCCTTTCGCACAAAGATGATAAATCCTCGCCTCCACCCTTATCACATCCACAACACCTTTTTGTTGGCTGAATTCCTCCCCCAGCCGACACTGTCTGAGTGCTGAGACTTCCTGAGATGTTCTGCTTCTGGCTTATTCCTCGACGAAGGGCTCAGGCCCAAATTTTCGGCAATACAGCCCCCACCCCATGGACCTCCTCCTGTACCAGACGCTACAGAATCCTGAGGAATGTGGCTTGTCCTAATGTTACACATAATTCCCATAATGTAATGGCAGTAGCAGAGCGATAAACAACCAGCAACATTACAATTACACCTTTAAATTACAATTTCATACTCCCAGCCTAAATGTATTTACATTTACATCGTTTCATGTGGTTAAAGTGAAAATTCGGTAAGAAAACAATAGAATTCAAAATGAAAATGTTTAAGAACTACATCAAAATGATGTTGATTTTAACATTAAACTTTATTGTTACATGAGATATATTAATGATATAGTTATAAAATATAGAATAATATGTGATAAATATAGTTGTAAATTGCTTAAATGTAATACTTCTTAGATTATATGAATACTAACAACAAAATTGTTTTGTAAAATCTTTCTACATCGAATTACAACATCCATTACAACATAAAAAGAGAAAACTTTTTTTAATTTTTCTCCTTTTCCTTTAATTACTATCTCATTCTCAAAAAAAGTTATTGATACAGGTTCACAAATACTAATTCCCACAATATTGTAGCTGAGGCACCAGAAAATTGGACAAAAGCAGCAACTATAAAAATACCAACAGCAACGAAAACAACAGCGCATTGCTTGTGGCGCGGGCAAACGAAACCTCATGATCCGCGGGGTCATCGTAATTGGGTAATAACGACAGCTCAGACCAACATTAGAAGGTTCAAAAAGGAAATTAACATCACGTTTTAGCCTTGTAGGTATAAAGCTGGACTTACTAAAAATGTTTTATTATAACAGAGATATTTTTATTTAAAAAAATAAATTTCTGCTGAATCACTACACAAAAATTTTATAGGCAGTCATTTTGGTGTCACCCCTTCTAATGGTGTCACCTGGTGTGCTCCACACCCCCCCTAGTGACGCCAGTTTCATGACCCTGATTAACGATCCCAAGAGTTTCTAAAAAACTTGTACTTATGTGGTGAAAGTTTGCTCGAATGATCTGGAAAACTGAAAGTTTGTCTGTCTGAATATGTAACATGTAAGCCATGAGGCAGACTCTCTTGTGGCAGTGCTTCTTGCTATAACGGAGTTCTCATGCTTTGCAAAGAGAATTTTTTTTTAAAGTTGGCAGCTGTGTTCGTTTATCAAGCAACCTCAGGTCCACTTTAACAATCCAACTCATTAACTCTTTGCGCATCTTTTCAATTTGAAAGGAAAGAGGATCACTTGGCAAAACCCACAAGGTGACGCAGAGACAATGTTACAGACTACGCCCAGAGTCAGGAGTAAAGCCAGCTCCCTACCCCAGCATGGCCTGCACTCCAAATACATGTGTACCTATCTTCTTGAGTACAGTTTTTTTGCACTGCCAATAAATGGTCATCTGCCATGCCAGCAGGAGAAATGAATCTCAGGGTTGTATGTGATGCCTTTACTCTGTCAATAAATCTGAAATCTGAAATAATCTACTTCAATATCGCCTCACTGAACATCACCCACCTCTGTACTGCTTCCTCTTCCTGCTTGACAACCTTTCTCTGACCAAATTTTAATTGCTCAAGCCTTACTTTTGCCTTTGCTGGCTGAAGAACCATTTTTTCTCAAATTTTAAAATGCAGGAGGTTTGCCTGCATCGCTGATTTTGTCCACGCAAACTAGGCAGTTTGTTGTTCCAGGATAGAGTTGCTATAGGCATGATTGAGGGGCAGTCAGAGATAAGGTGGTGGGGAAGGATGGGTTGTTGCATTTTTGATAGGCAAGTCATAACCATGCTAAAAGATAATTTTGCTTGGAGATCATGGGTTAGGGGGTGAAAGACGAAAGACTGCAGATGGTGTAATCGTAGTGTGATTGACAATTATAGTGGCATAAAATCAACTTCTCTGGCTTTTGTTAAACCTTCCCCCCACCCCCGCACCCCACTTCTTCCCGCATCTCTCTCTCTCTCTCTCTCTCTCCCTTCTGTCTCCTTTCACATACACATGATAAATTCTTACCTTATCCCTTCTCATATCCAATCAACACCTTTTGTTGGTCTGGATTCTGAGACTTGCTGAGATTTCCTGCATCTGGCTTATTCCTTGAAGAAGGGCTCAGGCCCAAAAGGTCAGCAATATATCCTTGTCTCCTTTGGACGCTGAAAAGACCATCTGAGTTAATCCAGCATTTTGGTGTGTTTTTACTGTATATGGGTAAACTTGGGAACAAGGGACGGTCACTTTTGGGTTGTATTGTAGGTTCCCAATTAATCAATAGGAATTGGAAGAGCAGATGTGCAGAGAAACTGAGGATATCCAGAAGAATTTTGGGGTGGTAGTTCTGGAACACTTTAACTTCCTATATGTTGACTGAGACATCCAGAGTACAAGGAGCTTGGACGGGGTGGCATTTGTCAAGTGCATCCAAGAGAACTTCCTCAGTATGATGAGAGGCCTACTGGGGAACAAAATAGGGCAAGTGACCAAAGTAGGGAGCACGTTGGGTCCATTGATCATAACTGCATTGGCTTCCAAAATACTTATTGAGAGAGATAGGACTGGTCTGAAAATTGAAGTCCTAAATTTGGACAAGGCTGATTTTGGAGCATTGAGGCAGGAACTCTCAGAAGTTGATTTATATTGAGTTTCAGTTATTGTTGATGACAAAGTATTAATCAAGTATCTTGGTAATCTCGTGGGCAACCTTCTGTTTAAAGTGTTCACTGTTAATTGGGGTTCAGTCATATTTTGCCTTAAATTAAGCTTGCATTATTTTCACCTGAACTGGAGTTAAAGTTGTCACTGAGATAAATATCAAAGGCACTGAACATGCAGCCATCTTCCCAGAATAATCACATTGCCTCTGGTGTTCGGTGGACGCATCTTTTTTATACATTAAATAATTGTTTTAACTTTTGAGGATCCGCCCACAGAAGATGTCACTAACGAGGAATATCTCCACTACTATAAATCTCTTGACTCTGCCTTGCCTCTTTGACTTTCATTAAAGATTTAGTATGTATATTTTGCTAACAACCTATCCCCTAGGAGATGTGTACAAATCCAGAGATATTCAGGGCTAATACCCTCTGAGGTTAGCAATTTTAATCAGGAGATGTGCTTTGTAAATTCCTGGTTAGAAATCTTCAGTATTATAATCCCTTGCAGCTGCAGGCACACTTTAATCAAAAGATTACAAGTTGTCAGATCATTCACCAACAACTTATAGTTGTACAACACTAAAAATCCAAAGGCAATTTGGGTGAGCATTATCAAACAAAATATAATGCCTCTCCACTTCCAGGGATACCAAGGCAGGTGACCAGAAATTTGGGCTAAGAAATAGGCTGAAAGAATTTAATGAGATAATTGAAGAAGCAGGAAAGATTTCCAGATTTAGAACCTGGTTGAAGTCAAGACGAGCAGTGGGGGTAGAACTAAAAACAAACCTTTCTTCTCCTTCTGTGAGTAACTCGAGACACGTTACCCACCTCTCCTCCAGTAGGTGGCTTGACACCAAGTGGATTGGATTTCTTAAAAACCAAAAAACAAATCTGCAGATGCTGGGGTTTAGTGCAGTACACAAAAGTGCTGGAGAAACCCAGCAGGTCATGCAGCATCCATAGGAAGTAAAGGCATTTTGTCGTTTAAGCACGCATGAGGAAGGGCTCAGGCCTGAAACCTAGACGGTCTTTAATTTATGATAAATGCTGCGTGACTTGCAGAGTTTGTCCCCGAACTTTTGTGCACCGATTGGTATTCTTAAACTTCAGCAGAAAGCAGGCCATGGCTGAGAATGCTTAACACAGCACACCTCTTCCACAAGGCATCTCCATCAAGGAGTGAATGGAGACCGGCACTGTTTTAAGTGAGCCACTCCAATCCAAACCACAGAGGTGCTTCACCATGTAATCTGACCGTACCCATGCAGATACATTTCACCAGGCCCCTTGTCTCACGAGGGCTACTAAGGCCTTTGGAAAGACCCCATTTCTGACATCTGGTGGCTTAGTACTGCTCATAGGCCTCTCCTGTGATACCCAATACAGTAAGAACGTCCGGCTTACGGACAACTCGAATGGACTACATGCGGCTTCAGCTGGAGGAAGGAGAATGCCGACGCCATTTTAAGTCAGATCATGTTGCCCTTAACAGTGTCGAGTGTTTGAAGCATTTTCAATGATTTAAAAGCTGCACGTGCAGCAAGTGAAGGTGATTGTGATGAAGAACTGACACCAAATAAGAACCATTCCGATTTACCTACAAATTCGACCTAAAGACAGACGGAGGAACAGATTTTTATTTTTTTTAATATTTGTATTTAGAGAAACCACACCCAGGGACTGCCCATATTCTGAATGAGTCACCTGCTGAGCAATACCTCATTCTGTCAATTCTCTAATGTAAACAAATTGCTTTGCATAAAAACATCTGAAAAATGTAATTAAATATCACAAGATGATAATAAAGCTAGTCATGGCTGCATCGGAAATTGAAACAATAATGAGCTTCTTAAAATAAAGGATGGCCTAATGGTATTATCATGACTGATTTTCTTTTACTGATTAACCAAACATTTCCATTTTAAAGAAAATGGAAGTTTTCCAACTTGCAGCCAGGACCTGATGATTTTGGCAAAGCATGATCCAGAAAAGGTTAATTTCACAGAAATATTAATCCCTCATTATGTTTGACGAACTCAAGAAAAGCCCTCCAAGAAGGTTTGCTCTCAATGTGTGCACAAGCCGATGGGTTTGCAATTGGTCCTAGTTGCCCCATCATATAGAACTGATGAATTGGCTGGTAAATAAAATCCATTAAGCACACCGAAATGCTGGAGGAGCTCAGCCAGTCTATAGGAGACAAAGATATATTGGTGACATTTCGGGCCTGAGCCCCTCTTCAAGGAGAAATCAGAACAGGCAGAAGGAGGATAGATCAGGAAGTCTCCAAATTCAAACAATGGGGGAGGAATCCAAACCAACAAAAGGGGTTAATTGGATGTGATAAGGGACTAGGCAGTTATCATGTCTGTGCAAAAGAAGACAGGGAATGGAGAGACAATGGGGGAAGGGGAAGAGGGGTTTAATGAAACCCAGAGAAGTCGATAATGTGTGGGAAAACTCAATGTATCCTCAGCAACAAATTGCCTGCAGCCTAAATTCGTACAAACAGGATCAAAGTTTTGACAGATTTGATTCTTGAAGTATAATTCTGAACTTAGGTCTATGAACATCTGTGAATGGACTAGAGAATAATGTTCCACAATACATTGTCAAGCAGAGGCTATGTTTGTGTGTAGCAATTGTGAGATGATGCAGAAGGTGAGCTATGTCCTTTTGCAAATAGGAAATAAAAGAATTCATCCCTTCAACAGATGGATCTTGAATGTCCTGACGAACTTTGGAAAAATTCAACCCTATGACCAAATTCACGGGTACCAACTTGGTCAGCGTGAACAAATTGGGCCAAGTGGCCTGTTTCCATAACGTAAAACTCCATGAATCTAAACCCTGATATCTGGTACCAATGGGCATTGGTAGATGCCAGATAAGTGAATTTTCCAGTAGCTTGAGATTGTGTGTTGCGTGATTGGTGAACTAATGACAATGTGCATCTACTTTAAGCCCATATTTTTCACCTGTTTATTTTCCCCAATATTTTTTTTTAAAACCAGTTGTTGGAGGCTGCTTGAATTCCAGATAACAGAGGTTTTCCTGTATATAGGCAGAGTTTAAAAGCCTGCAACAGAACCCAAGTGATTCCTTTACACCACAGTCAGTCAGTGCAAATTAATCTTGATAACTAGAAGGTAACTGATCTGGGGCTCAGTAGACCCAATCATGTTCTGGATGAAGGAACTCTCAAAAGATTGAGTGATAAATATAAGCTAGAGCTCACCATAAGCACAGGATTTCACAGTGGACAGGTGAAGATGTCAAAAATCTGCAGATATGGGAAAACTGAAATAAAACCAGGTCAAGATTCCTTTATTGTCATGTAATATAATGGACAGAGCATGTAATGTTACACAGAATTGCCTTCTGCTGTAGCAGCATTGCACTAACCGTACGATCTCCAACGGATGACGCTTCGATTGTTCTTGTTAATGCAGCCCATTACAATTGTCTTTCTGGATGCCCAGTTTCCAAATGGAAATAGTCCAGTCATTGCTCATCCCGTTCTTCATCCCTTGCCAACGTGTCTGTCCACGGACTCATGGACCGCCAGAAGAGTCATCATTCACGATGTCCGCTGCCCCTTACAGCGAGGGAGAAAGAAAAGCTAAAAGAGGGTCCTCGAGTGTCCATGGATACGCCTCCAGCACACCCACAGCCTCTGCAGCCGCACTGACTCCTGTTCAGATTTCAGATCTATTGTCAGAGCATGCTCTCGACCTCACATCCAGCCCCAAGATTCCTTTTCCCTACGGGCAAGGCAGAATTACACTTAATTGAGAGTGCAAAAAAAAAGGGAGCATTAACAAATAAAAGAACTGTAAACAGATGACAATTAGGCACCGCTGCCAGCGAAGTGGTGAACATCAAGGAATTAGGCTCACGGAGAATAGGGCCAAATACACGACTCAGAGACAATTATCAGAACCTTGACTGAGAATCACAGATCAGTGCACAGGTGGACATTCAGCAAAGGGCAAACAAATCATCAGGGGCAAGGCAGAGTCAAAAAACCAGTCCAAAGATAAAAAAAAAACACTAGGGAAGACCACTTTCAACAAAAGGGTAAGATGAACAAGCAAAGAGGGAAGAGAGCACACAGCTTATATACAGGAGGGGAGGGGGGAGGATAACAAGACACAGGTGGGTAATCAGATGAAGGTGATTAGGGCAGGGCAGGTAATCACACAGGAGGGAAAAACAAACCCTGAATGAAAGAGTCACAACAGTGAATGTGGGCTCAAATTTAACATTTGAAAAGAATTTGGACAGGTATGTGGATGGGAGAGGTATGAAGGGCTATGGACTGGGTGCAGGTCAGTGGGAATAGGGCTTATCTTTCTTTGGCTTGGCTTCACGGAGGAAGATTTATGGAGGGGTAATGTCCACGTCAGCTGCAGGCTCGTTTGTGGCTGATAATTCCCAAACTTGCACGTCTGTGGGATTTGGGAGGAAACCGGAGCAGTAACAGAGAGAGTGTGCAAACTCCTTTTTGCCGGTCTCAGAAAGGTTTTCTGTTGAAACTCAAAGTCTTTGCTCTTGTTCAAAAGTTCTCAAACTCAGAAAATTTCAGAGAATTGTTTCTTCATACATATAATTTTCCACTCTTGCATTCAGGTTACAGAGCATGTGTTTTCTTCCACAATAGTTTCACAAACCCCAGCAAGGGATGCATGAGGTGGTCATGTGAAAATGGGCATGGTGAAACTCTCCTCTTTATTCCTCCTTACATTTGAATTTTAAAAGTACTGCCTGAGAATCCATAAAAATCCCCAAACAGGTCTGGATTTTAGGAGTTTTACTGTATTAACTTAAGACTCACACCACCAATATCGTGGGGGTCACCAGTGATCTTAAACTTCACTGGAGCCGTGACATACGTAAGTGTGGTGATAGCAAGACCAAGTCAAAGGCTGGCTGTCCCGGAGTGAGTGACTCACCTCCTGCTTCACCACTGCCTGAATGAGTGCAGTTCCATTGAGGGTCTTTGGTGACGTACTGAATCTCCTCAAACACCTCACAAAGTATAGCCGCTGGTGAGCCTTCTTTGTGATTGCCTCGACGTGGAGGCTCCAGGACAGATCCTCAGCGATGTTGACAGCCAGGAATTTAAAGTTCTTGATCCTCTCCATTATTGAGGGCTCGTGTTCCCCTGACTTCCTTTTGAAATCCACAATCAGATTGGTTTTGCTAATGTTGAGTGGAAGGTGGTTGCTGTGACACTACTCAATGAGTGATGTATCTCCCTCCTGTACGCTTCCTCGTTGCTGTTTGAGATTCTGCCGACATTCATGGTGATATCAGCAAATTTGTTGATAGCATTGGAATTGTGCCTGCCCACACAGTCATGGGTGTAAAGTGAGTAGAGCAGTGGGATAAGCTTGGGGTGCGGCTGTGTTGATAATCAATGAGGAGGAGATGTTATTTCCAATTCATACTGATGTGGTCTTCTGAAGAGGAAGTCAAGGATCCAGTTGCAGAACGGGTTGCAGAGGCCCAGGGTTTGGAGCTTGTTGACCAGCACTGAGGGAAAGATGGTGTTGAAGGCTGAGCTATAGTCGATGAAGAGTATGAGTTGTTGTTTTCTACGTGATCTGAAACAGCGTTTTCCTGCCTTGGTGCAAAACACACAGGCACACCACCAGACATAGCGCACCTACAGACAAAAAATACATGCGCAGGACAACTCGTCATAAACACAAATAAATAAATATTGTTTCAAAAATATGAGAGTTCCGGATGGTCAGTGTGAGCAGTTCCTTTGGTCGTTCAGCATGTCACTGCCCGTGGGAAGAAGCTGCTCCTCAGCCTGGTGGTGCTGGCTCTGATACTCCTCTATCTCTTCCCCGATGGGAGCAGCTGAAAGATGCTGTGTGCGGGGTGGAAGGGGCCCTCAATGACTTTGCGTTGCACGAATGGATCAAAACTGCGACAGAAGCAAGTAAATCATTTGCACTTGTCACATTGCATCCTTCACCAGTGCAGTGTGTTCCATGTGCTAAAAAATATCACCTTGCTAGCATATGGTCTACAGTCTGAAAATAAGCACCACTTTGGGTCTTAACGTGTAATTAAAAAGAAACAAAGCTCTGGAAACATCGAGACAAGGCAGCCTGTGGGCAAATGTTCAGGCCTGTGCTCTGTCCAAGGCATTTTGTTTCCCAGCCCGGTTCAGAAGAACCAATTGCCAATCCTAATTGGGTTAACTCATTTCAGTCAAGATGTGTTTATTATCGAATGCACAATTTCAATGCACAGATATAATGATAGTCTTGCTTGCTGCGGCTTCCCACTTTCGTTAAACAGACTGATGCAAATGATATATAATTAAGATGCTGCTTAATGTACAAAACAAATATAAAAAGAGAAAAGACCCAAAATTCGGTATTAAGTAATGAGCAAAGTATGAGTCCCTGAATGAGTTTGACGTTGAGGAGTCTGATGGTGGAGGGATAGCAGCTACTCCTGAACCTGGAGGTGTGAGTCTTGTGCCACCGATGCCTCTTCCCTGTTACAGATGGGTAGCCAATAATGCAAAAAAAAAGTGTTCAAAATGCAGAATTATAACTACTAAATGGTTTAGGTGAAAGCCATTCAGTCCTCCACATAAATTAGCTCTTGACCAAATCAATGCACTTGATCCTCTTCGCTTTTCCGTTCCAAAAGGGTGACGTGGTGGATTTTGGTATTCAGGGGAGGGGAAAAAAAAGTGTCTATCTAGTGATTTCTGTGGCAAGGTACAAGATCATATTATCATCCGAGGATACAAGATTGGGCCTCGGCTATGGTTCTTCATTCTCAGCCAAAAGGGGGTCACAAGCCATCTTGCTAACGATTAATCTTCTTGGCCACCAAGCGGAAGGTTCCGTTCTCTAAATTTCATGAGTCCGTTGGGGGACTTTTTTCGGTGAATCTGGGAGTCTTGTGGATATTGCCACATGATTCAGCACTTAAAATAAAAAATGAATTAAAAATTGCCAATGTGAAAGTTGAGCACTTTATTGGTCCTGGCTCCTGGTTTGCTAATTCAGTAACCTAGCAACCGCACTTCTGCACACTTTACATGTCATGTCGCAGCAGTAGAGCAGCTGACTCCAAAAATAACCGGGAACATGTCTCCTGGCAACAAAGGATGGTGACTTATAAAGGAATAGGGTGCAAAAACTGAACCAACACACAGAATCTTGCATCCCTGTTTTCCTGCAGTGAGTGAGAATTTCAGGGTAGCTGTACCTTGTACTTAGGTATATGACAATAAACTCTTAATTATGATTTTTACATAGAAATAACGTTAATTTTATCGTAGTCAGTTTTCACACTTACCTTCCGGAGTGGCTGTTCACAAAGAATGACCTGTGTACAGACATCGCCATGTGTTTAGACAAAGTACCGCAGGCTCGGTACTTAAGTAGGTTGAATGTGAGTCAACATTGCCTGTGACGTATGGCGTACGTGCGACACATGGTGTCGACGTCGTCAGTGACGTCGTACACCTGCGACCAAAAAAGCTCTAAGACAGGAGAGCAAAATGGCTTGAGATCCACAGATCCTTCTGATGGCAATGATTCAACGTGACCGCTGCCAGTAAATAAATGACGCCTTGCTTCACATTTAAATCTCCCATGTAGCTGAACGCGTCATTACACATCATCATGTCCGTTGTGTTCATTAGCCCATGGTTGCAGACCATCTTGCAGTTCAGTTTAGACTGCAGGCAGTCCACAAAATCATCTGCCATAGGGAAAAAATTTGAAATGGGAATGAGTCACACATTTCCGTTCTGAACTTTTTACACAGCCTGCGTTGTGGGAATTTTGCAAAAATTTCCCGTTTCCCAGTAGCTTTGTAAAAACCTAATTGATACTGAATGAGCCATAACCGGGTCAAATGGCTGGGCCCCCTTGTTAATTCTGTCTCTTTTCCTTGTAGTTTTATAATTATGCCTTTCAGAATCAGATCAGTTTTCAGATTTGCTATCAGAGAACATGTGTGATATCACATAAAACCCTGAGATTCTTTTTCCTGTGGTCGAGGCAGAATTTCTGCCTATTGGTAATGCAAAAAAATATACACAGCGTGTACATGTAAACAGATAATGAATGGAAACAAATTGACTGCAATACAGAGAGAATTTGAAAAAATCAATCAAGTGCACAAATGAGAGTCCTTAAATGAGTCCCTGATTGAGTTTGTTGTTGAGGAGTCTGATGGTGGAGGGGTAGCAGCTGTCCCTGAACGTGGTGGTGGGAGTCTTGTGGCACCTACACCTCTTTCCTGATGCCAGCAGTGAGAACAGTTACATGGATGGGAGAGGTATGGAGGGCGATGGTCAGTAGAACTAGGCAAAAAACAAAATGGTTTGGCATAGACTAGAAGGACTGAAGAGGCCTGTTTTTGTACTGTAATATTCTATGACCCTAACAGAGCGTGTGCTGGGTGGTGTGAATCTTTGATGGTTGCTGCTGCTCTCCGACAGCAGCGTTCCCCATAGTTATTCTTAATAGTGGGAACAATTTTGCCACTGATGTCCTGGCACTATCTTCATGAGGGCTTTATGCTTAGGGGTATTGATGTCCCCAAACCAGAATGTGATGCAGCTGGTCAGTGCATTTTCCACCACATATCTGTAGAGTTTCTGGTGTCATATCAAACCTCCATAAAATTCTGAGGAAGTCAAGGCGCTGATGTGCTTTCTTCACAATACCATTAGTGTGTTGAGTCCAGGAAATATCCTCCAAGATAGTGAGTTCCAAGACCTTAAATTTGCTCATCCTCTCTACCTCCAATTTCCACCAATGATCACTGGATTGTAAACCTCTGGCTTTCCCTTCCTGAAATCAACAATCAGCTCCTTAGTTTTGATAACATTGAGTGCGAGGTTGTTATTGGTGCCCCGTTCAGCCAAGTTTTCAGTCTCACTCCTGTATGCTGACTCGTCATGTCTTTTTACATAAACCATTGTGTGGTATCATCAGCGAACTTGTGTTGCTGTCGTAGATATAGGTATAAAGTGAAGAGCACAGTGGGGCGAAGAACACGGGTCTGTGGTGCTCTAATACTGATGGAGATTGTGAAGGAGATGTTCTTACTAATTCTCACTGTGGTCTGGAGGTGAGGAAATCCAGGATCCAATTATGTAGTGGGGTGTTGAGTCCCACGTCTTGGAGTTTGCTGATGGTGTTAAATGCTGAACTGTAGTTGATGAAGAGCATCCTTATGTATACACCTTTGCTGTCCAGGTGTTCCAAGGCTTTGTGTAGAGCCAGTGAAATGGCATCTGCCATTGAACCAGAAGAGATCTACGTCGCCGCTCAGACAGGAGCTGATATTCTTCAACACCAGCCTTTCAAAACACTTCATCACTGTTGATGTAAGTGCTTTACTGGTTCATGGTTGTTAAAGCAAGTTACTTCCATCCCTTCTTTCAATTTCTCTGACTCTCACCCAGACCATCTGCAGATTGGAAGAAGAACACCTTATTTTTAGTCTCGGCACCCTTCAGCATTACCACTAGCTTTTCTGTTTTCTGCTAATCCTGCTCACCTTTTCTTTCCCCTCCCCCTTGAAAGTCCTTCCAATTCTCCCCTCCCTTCCCCCTCAACCCACCCAAGCCATCCCTCCTCTCCCTGATCTCTGCTGTCCCCTCCCTCCCTTCTCTGCCTTTACGCCCCCCTTTATCTTTTTTTGTTCGGATGCCTGCTGACATTCTCCCATACCTTGGTAAAGGGCTCAAGCCCGAAATGACGGTTCTATTTTTAACTTTGCTGCATTATGGACACTGTTGGACCTGCTGAGTTTCTCCAGCATTTTGACCCCTGCTTGAAGCAGGTGGATACCATGCCCTGATGGAGTGAGATATTGAAGATACCCGCGAATGCACTGGCAAGTTGTTCACGCACAGGTTTTTAATACTCGGCCAGGTACTCTAACCGGACTGGATGGTTTCCTCAGATTCACTCTCCTGAAGGCAGCAAGCATGTAATTCTTAGATTCTGATGATACACTGCCATTGGTTTAAATTAAAATTTAAAAACTAAATTAAAAGTTAAATCTATATCGAATATCTTGGAATTATTTTCTCGGTTGCAGAATAGTTTTCATCTATCTCAAATTATGTGGGAAGAAGCCATTTTCCAGCATGGCAGTCCTGGTTGGGATGAATAAAACAAACCTGTGGACCAAGAGCTCTGCACTGGTGTTCACATTCCGTGCAAGCATCCCACAAACCTTGCTCTCGCCGTGTGTTCTAATGTTGCTTACCTCAACAAAGATTGTGCCAATGAGTTTCTAATTCAAGTTAATGATAAGTGATAATGCTGACAGAAGATCTCATCTTTGCTGGTCACAGAAGATCTTATAAATTTTATATATTTAGACATGCAGCATAATAACAGGACCTCTGACCCACGAGCCCATGCCGCCAATTACACCCAATTGACCTACACGCCCAGTACGTTTTGAAAACCAGAGCGCCCAGAGGAAACCCACAGGGAGAACGTACAAACTCCTTACAGACAGTGGTGGATTCGAACCCTGATCCCGATAGCTGGCGCTGTAACAGTGTCATGCTAACCGCTACTCCAACCAAGCTGCCCTTTAAATTTAGACACCACTCCCCTTCCCTTCAATACCATGAAACCAGAGCTCCTGGGGTAAACCTTCACAGGCATACAATGAAGCCTTCTACTCCCGGGCATCCAACATGTCCTCTTTCTGTAATTTGCTTAAAATTTAGACATACAGCACGGTAACAGGCCATTTCGGCCCACAAGTCCGTGCCGCCCAATTTACACCCCGTTAACCTACAATCCCCAGTATGTCTAAAATGGTGGGTGGAAACTTGGAAGCCACTGGGGAAAACCCAACACAGACACGGGGAGAACGAACAAACTCCAGATTTGAATCCCCAATCCCGAATGCAGGTGCTGTAACAGTTGTACTAATCGCTACGCCAACTGTCCTGCACTAAGTGGGGGAGAAACATAAAGCATGAAGAAGTAAGTCCAAAGTTGTCATAACACAAGCAGCATTTGCCCTTCTAATTGTTCCAGAAGAGAATTAAGATTAATTATGCTTGCACCTCGATGTTCTTTCCCTCTCTATATTGCCATTTTTGCAGTGCAGAATGTGGGCTTCAGCTAACGCCACATGTTTTATGTTAAAACTAGATTAAGAAATCTTTGTGAATCTAGTTTCATCCATGATATATTAATAATATGAATAATCTAGCTAATGTTTACAACAGGCAGACTCAGATCAATGCAGTGAGTGAAGGACAACTCCTGGGTAGCTCTGCAAACACACATACTGGTCAGAATACAAAGGATTACAATCGCTCAAGGCTCTAATTTTATCTAAAGGTTAACAACTTGTTGAGGCTGCCTTACTCACCAGATGGAAGGCTGCTGGGTGCAGAAATATTCAGCAAGTCGGCAACTATTTATAAAGAGGGAACGAGGGAAGGTTTCAAATCAACAACCTTTAAAGTTTCTCTGATGAGATTATGTCACTGACCGGATACCAACTGAATTGGTGGTGTTGTGGACAGTGAGGAAGATTACCGTAGTTTAAAAGGTGATTTAGGAAGGCTGGAGGTGTGGGCTGAGAAATGGCTGATGGAATTTAATACAGATAAGGGTGAGGGGTTACATTTTGGAAAGGCAAATCTAAATAGGTCATATGCATTAAATGGTAGGCTATTGAGGTGTGCAGAGCAACAAAGGGATTTAGGAGTTATGGTAAATAGTACCCTCAGGGCTGATGCTCAGGTAGATGGTGTGGTGAAGAAGGCATTTGGAATGTTGGCCTTCATAAATCGGAGTATTGAATTCAAGAGTAGAGAGGTTATGATGAAATTGTACAAGGCATTGGTGAGGCCAAATTTGGAGTACTGTGTACAGTTTTGGTCACCAAATTATAGGAAAGATATAAACAAAATAGAGAGAATGCAGAGAAGGTTCACGAGAATGTTGACAGGATTTTAAGGTTTGAGTTACAGGGAAAGGTTGTGCAGACTGGGGCTTTTTTTCTCTGGAGCGTAGAAGATTGAAAGGGGACTTGATAGAGGTGTTTAAGATTTTAAAAGGGACAGACAGAGTAAATGTGGATAGGCTTTTTCAATTAAGAGTGGGGGAGATTCAAACTAGAGGGCATGGTTTAAGATTGAAGGGGGAAAATTATAAGGGGAACATGAGGGGAAATTTCTTTACGCAGAGGGTGGTGGGGATGTGGAATGAGCTTCCGACAGACGTGGTCAAAGCGGGATCATTGGTTACATTTAAGACTGGATCGTTACATGGATAGGAGAGGACTAGAGGGGTATGGACCGGGCGCTGGTCAGTGGGACTAGGAGGGTGGGGATTTGTTACGGCATGGACTAGTAGGGCCGAACTGGCCTGTTCTGTGCTGTAAGTGGTTATATGGTTATATCTTAATTGACTGTGCCAAGACTGTGCCAATTGCTTATAATCAGGGAATTGGGGTACCAGCCTGTGTTACTTGTACAATAGACAATGATACATCATGGAATGGGAGAGATGATTTGTGTTAGAAATGAGAAACAATGGACATTGTTACATAAAAGCAGGGTGGTGTCCATAACTCAAGAGAGAATGGAGAGACCAGCAGCAGACGCAGTTGGGGGACATAATTTAGGTATATAATATTATAGAGAAGGTAGACAGCAGGAATCCTTTCCCCATTATTGGAGGCAGTTAAAACTGGAGAGGACATAGATTTATGGAAATGGATAGGAAAGTTAATGGAAAGGTGAGTCCTTTTTCATCCAGAGACTGGTGAGTTCCTGGAATTCTTGAAGCAGAATTGCTCATAGCAATTAAGATGAGCACTTGAATTGGCAAGCCATGGAAAATGATGGGCCAAGAGCTGGAAAAATGAGGTTAATGTGGATGAACAGCCACTGGTTGGCATGGACTTGATGGGCCAAATGGCTGTTTACATGCTGCTGAAACTTATGCCTACACCTCCACCACTGGAGTTCTCATCCCTCACAAAGCCTTTAGTGGTGTCATTTGACACCTACGACCGTGTGGCTCAGTATGACAATAACACCATGTACAGATTTGCCGACGATACCACGGTTGTGGGTTAGATAAAGGCAGGGGATGAGTTAGCAAATAGGAGGGAGATTGAAAACCTGGCTGAATGGTGCACCAACAACAACCAAAACCAAGGAGCTGATTGTTGACTTCAGGAAGGTAAACCAGAGGTGTATGATGTGTACAGTTTATCTTTTGCACTACCATTAAGTTGTAATTCTGCTTCGCCCGCAGGAAAAAGAAATCTCAGGGTTGTATGTGATGTCATGTATGTACTTTGACAATGAATCTGAAATCTGATTCTGAATAAAGCCACATCCATATATTTATAGAATTCCCCAACCATATAATAAATATAATTCCATTGTAATTGTAAGCAAAATCTTGCTCCATGTACCTAGTACTGATTAACATTTTCCTCCACGCTGAATCTTTAGACTTCTTCCTGAGCCTGTCTTAAATGCACTGAATAATCAGATTACACAATGTGGATGGCACCTAAACTCTCCAAGATTCATCGCATCAGAACTAAGTCAGCAGGCACACGTCTCACCGCTTTCCGGCAAAGCGACCTTCCATTCAGATCAACCAAGGCACTTTAATGTTCTTTTGTACAACCAAAGATTTGGGACACTCATCTGGGAACTGAGGGGCCCACTTTTCCCCTTTTTATGCTTGATATATCTCCTTCCCTCTTTAATATGGACAAAGAGTCCTGGCCTGAGATGTTGACTGACCTGCTCTCTCCATTAATGCTTCTTGGCCCTCTGAGGCCTACAGCTTCTCTTTGTTCATCCAAGATTCCAACAACTGCACATTGCCTTGCTCCTTCATCCACAGTTTTGCTTTTAGGTGGGTTGTGTGAATGTGCAGTTGTTTAGAAAATGACCCTTTGATTTCCAGCGCTAGAGTGCCCGTCATTACGGGCAACACAATGGTGTAGCCCAGAGAGCTGCTGCCTCACTACTCCAGGGATCTGGTTGTGATTCTGTCCTTCAATGCTACCTTGCCCATTCTTCCTGGGAGAATACATAAGATAAAGGAGCAGAGATAGGCTGTACAGTGCATTGAGGCTCTCTGCCATTTAATCATGAGCAGATCCATTTCCCCACTTGCCTGACCTTCTCCCCATAACCTCTGATGCCCTGACTAATCAGGAACCTATCAATCTCTGCCTTAAATGCACCCAATGACCTGGCCTCTGCAATCGCCTGTGGCAACAAATTTCACAGACTAAACACATTCTGGCTGAAGAAATTTATCACATCTCTGTTCTAAGCAGACACCCTTCAATCCTGAAGTCGTGCCCTCTCGTCCTAGACTCGCCTACTCTGTCCATGCCTTTCAACATCCAAAATGTTTCAATGAGATCCCCTCTCATTCTCCTAAATTCCAACAAGTACAGGCCAAGAGCTGACAAATGCTCCTCATATGATAACCCTTTCATTCCCAGAATCATCTTTGTGAACCTCCTCTGAGCCCTTTCCAACTTCAGCACATCCTTTCTCAAATGAGGACCCCAAAATTGTTCACAATACTCCAAGTGACAGCCTGCCAATGCCTTATAAAGTCTCAACATCACCACTCTGCTCATATTTGCCTTTTTTTGCATCAGTATTCACTCAGGAAATGGGAACAAGCTCTAAGGGAAATAAGGAAAACAAGCAGAGAGATCAAAGAGGGGAGGTGCATGCTGTCTTAAAGCAAATAAGGGTGGATAGATCCCCAGGTCCTGACAAGATATTTCCTCGGTCCTTGAGGGAGGCTCTGGGAGAAATATTTAAAATGTCCTTAGCCACAGGTGGGGTGCCAGAGCATTGGAGTAGCTCATGTTGTTCTGTTGTTTAAAACAGGTTCTAAAAGTAACCCTAGAAATTGTAGGCCGGTGAGCCTAATATTAGGATTAGGTAAGTTATTGGAAGATGTCTTGGGGATCAAGTGTACAAGTACTTAGATAGTCAGGGACTGATTAAGGATAATCAATATGGCTTTGTGCATGGTAGATCGTGTTTAACTAATCTTTTAGAGTTTTTTGAGGAGATAACCAGGAAAGTTGATGAAGGAAAAGCTGTGGATATTGTCGACGTGGACTTTAGTAAGGCCTTTGACAAGGTTCCATGTGGAAGGTTAATCAGTTAGGTTTAGATGCTAGGTATTCATGGGGAGATAGTCAACTGGATTTAACATTAGCTACAAGGGAGAAGGCAGAGAGTAGTGGTGGATGATTGCTTCTCAGACTGGAGGCCTGTGACTAGTGTGCTTCAGGGATTGGTGCAAGGACCATTGTTGTCTGTCATCTATATCAATGATCTTGATGATAAAGTGGCAAATTGGATCAGCAAGTTTGCAGATGACACTAGGGTAGGAGGGGTTGTGGACAGTGAAGGTTTTCAAAGCTCGCAGAGGGATCTGGACCAGCAGGAAAAATGGGCTGAAGAATGACAGATGGAATTTAATGCAGATAAATGAGTGGTGTTGCATTTTGGAAGGACAAACCAAGGTAGGACATGCACAGTAAATTTGCTATTTCTCTGCCCATTCTCCTAATCCAGTGGTTCTCAGCCTTTTTCTTTCCACTCACATACCACTTTAAGTATTCCTTATGCCATCAGTGCTCAGTGATTAGCAAGGGATTTCTTAAGGCGTGATATGGGTGGAAAGAAAAAGGTTGAAAACCACTGTTTTATTTGTACCTCATTGACTTGTTACGTGCATGGCTTCAGAACTCCGAAGGAAATGGGCCAATGACAATTTTTCTCAAGCTAAATATTTCAGTCACAATTGGATCTGGAGCAGTGATTCTCAACCTTCCCCTCCCACTCACATCCCACCTTAAGCAATCCCTTACTAATCACAGAGCACCGATGGCACAGGGATTACATAAAGTGCGATGTGAGTGGAAAGAAAAAGGTTGGAAGCCACTGTCCTAATCTGTCTAAGTCCATCTGCAGATCTTCCTGTTTCCTCAACGTGACTTGCTCCTCCACCTACCTTTGTATCATCTGCAAACTTGCCATTCATTCCATAATCTGGCATCCACCCAGATTCTGATTCCTGTATTTCCACCTCTGCCCCCAGCCAATGCTCTTCCCATCCAAGAAAGTTCCTGTTGTACCATAGAGTCTTAACTTGTTAAGTCGCCTCATGTGTGGCACCTTGTCAAAGGCCTTCCAAAAATCCAAATACACCACATCCACTGCATCTCTTTTATCTAGCCTCTGTGTCACTTCTTCAAAGAATTTCAATAGATATGTCAAGCAAGATTTTCCCTTAAGGAAGCCATCCTGGGTTTGGCCTATTTTGGAATGTGCCTCCAGGTACTCCACAACCTCATCCTCGACAATCAACCCCAACATCTTCCCAACCACTGACGTCAAGCTATTCTCCTGTCTACTCCCTCCCTCCCTTCTCTGACATTTGTGATTTTCCAGTCCTCCGGGTCCATACCAGAATCTATTTCTTCTCAAAAGATAATCACCAATGCCCCTACCATATCTACCGCTACCTCTTTCAGAACCCAAGGGAGCAAATCCACCTGGTCCGGGAGATTCATCCACCCTTACACAATACAATTTTCTAAGCACATTCTCCCTTGAAATAATAATTGCACTCACTTCCCTTCCCTGATACCCTTCAGCATCTGGCTCACTGCTAATGTGAAAACTGATGACAAATGCTCATTTAATTCCTCTGCCAGCTCCTTCCCTCGAATTGTTATTTCTCCAGTGACAATTTTCTCGTGGACTTGCATCTACTCTCACCTCTAACTACTTGAAGAAGCTTTTTGTATTCTCTCTGATATATGCTAACCTACTTTCATACTTCACCTTTTCACCCTTTTAAGTTCCCTGGCGCTGTAACAGTGTTGTGTTAACAGTTATGCCCTTAATGAATGCCTTGACTGTAAAATACAGGCAATATTCCTGGAAAACAATGAACCCACATCATTTTATGAGGAATGTTGTGCTGCACCCTGGTCAACCTGATAAAGTGTTACTACCAAGGCAGCCTGAGAGCAGTTAACAGGTTCCAGTGACTTTGGCCAGAAACAGTCTGAGTGCAGGGTGAAGTTTAAAGAGCAGGCCACAAGTGACAGTGAAGCTCCAAATCTACCTTCCTTATCAAGCAACGACAGCAACAGTAAACCTCCTCGGATTTGCTTGTATGCTTACCGACCTGCTGTCTTCTGCACAAGGTGGTCAAAGCAGATTGCTGCCAGTGTTAGACCATCTGCCTCCGTAAATTAGTATATAACCTGTCCCCATTCAGAAAGTCCATCCCTAGACTTCCAACCCTGACACCTCACCTCTATTTTCCAAAGTGTCTTCCAGCCCTCTCCCAGTCTGTGCCCAGATGTGTGGAAGTCGACCAGATTTGCTGCTCCTCCTCCTCTTTGGGCGGACGTGCTCCATACGAATAGCAAATGCCTCAGAGCCTGTGCAGTTGTAGCATTGTTTCATCCTCTCTTGCCTACTCTTCTTTGTGTCCAAGCTGGAGTGAGGGCAGTCGTTGCTGGAGCAAGGCAATAAAGAAATTGCCATTTTACTAAGAAGCAAGGTGTGTGTTCAAAGGAGAGGAAACCTCTCAGCTTCTCTCTGTACCATGCGTTATTCTGAACCCACGGGCACTGCCCTCAGTAAACCATTACAACAGCAGGAGCCACATCGGGGTGATTGAACGCTGAGGCCATACCCCTGTGGGAGAGATGCGCTCAGCTAGGAGCACAGCACAGGTGCCAAGTGCACCAGCTTGCAGTCATTTCTGCCAGGCCATGAGCTCTGTGAACTCATCACAGGCTCCACAGCCTTATTTTGTCAGAGCATTTATCCTTTTATTTCCTGTTATCAGGGACATTGTAAGTTCAATGTTGACAGTAATGATATAATGCCCAATATTCACATTCTATTACTTCCTGAAGTTAGCCTCATGCTAAATGTCGACATTAATCAAAACTATATTATTTTTTTTAATATTTCCTTTCCTGCCAAGGGATTATTTATCAATGTCTAGAGTTTAAATTGAACTCTCAGGTGCCAGAAAATGTGGTTTGTGATTCATTTGCACAAGATGTACTCGAGTGTCCTGAAATAAAACTATTTTATTATTTTTATAATGTCCTTTTAGAGACAGGATAACAATAAGTGAATGTTCTCCGTACTCTTTTGAAACAGCTGACAATTTTGAGTGCCTGTTAACTACCAATCATGAATTATTTGAATGCCAAGATCAACAAGCTGATGAAAAAATTGGGACGTTTTCACCTTTATGCCATTTACTTTTCAAACGATTGCCCTGAACTTAGTGTACTTGTTGCAAAGGAATAGGTTTGTAATTCTCTTGTGACAGGTATGTGACAATTTAATTCTGCAGTGATTCCATCTTAATAGCCCTGGTTCACACAGTCTATTTATTCAGCATGACGTCCTCTTCCAATTGGCCAGATGCACATATATGGGCATTATTTCTGCATTTCCTCTCCACTCGATGGCTTACAGCTTCCCATCAATTGGCCAGAGTGATAGGAAACTTTTAGGAAAATTATGAGAGAGAAAATTGGAATTTGTAGGGAGTGACAGCGTTACAAATACATTTGAAGCCAGTGGAATCGTGGAAGGATAATGGCCATTAGTGAAAGTTGGTTGCAGGAGGGGCAGGACTGGCAGCTCAATATTCTGGATTCCGTTGTTTCAAATGCAATAGAGGTGGGGGGGAGGGGGGGCAGTGGTAGGATGAAAGTGGGAGGAGTGGCATTGCTCGTCAGAGAAAATATCAGAGCTGTGTTCAGGTAGGGCAGACCATAGGGCTTGTCTGCTGAGGCTGTTTGGATGGAGCTGAGAAACAGGAAAGGTATGACCACGTTTATGGTGCTTTATTATAGATTGCTCAATAGTCAACGAGAATTGGAGGAGCAAATCTGTAGAGAGATAGCAGACAGCAGCAGGAACGATAAAGTTGTGATAGAAGGAGATTTTTAACTTTCCACGTATTAGCTGGGACTCCCATACTGTAAAGGAGCTGGATGGCTTGGGGAGTTTGTCAAATGTGTTCAGGAAAGTTTTCTAAATCAATGTATGGAGTTATTGTGGTGCGCTGTTAGCCAGAATCAGACACACATAAGGCAAAGACTGTACAACAGGTTTTAATCCACAAAGACATTCACAGAGCCAGGCTGACTGTAGCTGCAGTAACTCTGAGTGAGACTTCAAGAGGCCGGCACAAGTTTATATCCCGGAGGGTGATTGACACCTGCAGTAAGCCAGTGGTGTACCACCACAGGTATCAACAAAAGAGAGTGTGATACTAGGTCTTCTATTAGGGAATGAGACAGGTCAGGACACAAAAGTATGTGTAGGGGAACACTAGACATATATACGGTAACATGTCATTTTGGGCCACGAGTCCATGCTGCCCAATTTATACCTATTAACCTACACCCCTGATACATTCCTGAAGAGGGAATATCTTTCTTCTTCTTTGGCTTGGCTTCGCAGATGAAGATTTATGGAGGGATAATGTCCACGTCAGCTGCAGGCTCGTTTGTGTCTGACAAGTCCGATGTGGGACAGGCAGACATGGTTCCAGCGGTTGCAGGGGAAAATTGGTTGGTTGGGGTTGGGTGTTGGGTTTTTCCTCCTTTGTCTTTTGTCAGTGAGGTGGGCTCTGCGGTCTTCTTCAAAGGAGGTTGCTGCCCGCCAAACTGTGAGGCGTCAAGATGCACGGTTTGAAGCGATATCAGCCCACTGGCGGTGGTCAATGTGGCAGGCACCAAGAGATTTCTTTAGGCAGTTCTTGTACCTCTTCTTTGGTGCACCTCTGTCACGGTGGCCAGTGGAGAGCTCGCCATATAACACGATCTTGGGAAGGCGATGGTTCTCCATTCTGGAGACGTGACCTACCCAGCGCAGTTGGATCTTCAGCAGCGTGGATTCGATGCTGTCGGCCTTTGCCATCTCGAGTACTTCGATGTTGGAGATGAAGTCGCTCCAATGAATGTTGAGGATGGAGCGGAGACAACGCTGGTGGAAGCGTTCTAGGAGCCGTAGGTGATGCTGTTAGAGGACCCGTGATTTGGAGCCGAACAGGAGTGTGGGTATGACAACGGCTCTGTATACGCTGATCTTTGTGAGGTTTTTCAGTTGGTTGTTTTTCCAGACTCTTTTGTGTAGTCTTCCAAAGGTGCTATTTGCCTTGGCGAGACTGTTGTCTATCTCGTTGTCGATCCTTGCATCCGATGAAATGGTGCAGCCGAGATAGGTAAACTGCTTGACTGTTTTGAGTTTTGTGTGCCCGATGGAGATGTGGGGGGGCTGGCTGATGGAGGACCTCAGTTTTCTTCAGGCTGACTTCCAGGCCAAACATTTTGGCAGTTTCCGCAAAACAGGACGTCAAGCGCTGAAGAGCTGGCTCTGAATGGGCAACTAAAGTGGCATCATCTGCAAAGAGTAGTTCACGGACAAGTTGCTCTTGTGTCTTGGTGTGAGCTTGCAGGCGCCTCAGATTGAAGAGACTGCCATCCGTGCGGTACCGGATGTAAACAGCGTCTTCATTGTTGAGGTCTTTCATGGCTTGTTTCAGCATCATGCTGAAGAAGATTGAAAAGAGGGTTGGTGCGAGAACGCAGCCTTTCTTCACGCCATTGTTAAAGGAGAAGGGTTCAGAGAGCTCATTGCTGTATCTGACCCGACCTTGTTGGTTTTCGTGCAGTTGGATAATCATGTTGAGGAACTTTGGGGGGCATCTGATGCGCTCTAGTATTTGCCAAAGCCCTTTCCTGCTCACGGTGTCGAAGGCTTTGATGAGGTCAACAAAGGTGATGTAGAGTCCTTTGTTTTGTTCTCTGCACTTTTCTTGGAGCTGTCTGAGGGCAAGGACCATGTCAGTAGTTCCTCTGTTTGTGTGAAAGCCGCACTGTGATTCTGGGAGAACATTCTCGGCGACACTAGGTATTATTCTATTTAGGAGAATCCTAGCGAATATTTTGCTTGCAATGGAGAGCTGCGTGATTCCCCTGTAGTTTGAGCAGTCTGATTTCTCGCCTTTGTTTTTGTACAGGGTGATGATGATGGCATCACGAAGGTCCTGAGGCAGCTTTCCTTGATCCCAGCAGAGCTTGAAAAACTCATGCAGTTTGGCATGCAGAGTTTTGCCGTCAGCCTTCCAAACCTCTGGGGGGGATTCCATCCATACCTGCTGCTTTGCCACTTTTCAGTTGTTCAATTGCCTTGTATGTCTCTTTCCGGGTGAGGACCTCATCCAGCTCTCGCCTTAGGGGCTGTTGAGGGAGCTGGAGCAGGGCGGAATCTTGGACTGAGCGATTGGCACTGAAAAGAGATTGGAAATGTTCTGACCATCGGTTGAGGATGGAGATCTTGTCGCTGAGGAGGACTTTGCCATCAGAGCTGCGCAGCGGGCTTTGGACTTGGGGTGAGGGGCCGGAAACAGCCTTTAGAGCCTCATAAAAACCCCTGATGTCGCCAATGTCCCCGCTGAGCTGGGTTCGTTTAGCGAGGCAAGTCCACCACTCATTTTGAATCTCCCAGAGTTTGCGCTGAAGATGGCTGCATGCATGACGGTAGGCTTGTTTCTTCTCTGGCCAGGACGGCTTTGCAAGGTGAGCCTGGTGGGCAGCTTGCTTCTTTGCCAGCAGCTCCTGGATTTCCTGGTTGTTTTCGTCAAACCAGTCCTTGTTTTTCCTGAAGGAGAAGCCCAGTATCTCTTCAGTGAATTGCAGTATGGCAGTCTTCAGCTGATCCCAGAGGGTTTCAGGGGTCGAGTCCGTGAGGCGGATTGCATCCTCGAGCTTTGCTTTGAGGTTTGCCTGGAAGTTTCCTCTCACTTCGTCTGACTGCAGGATTCCAACATTGAACCTCTTTCTGGGGGCTTTACTGTTCCTGGACTTTGGCTTGAAGTGAAGGTTGAGCTTGCAGCGAACCAGCCGGTGGGCTGTGTGGCATTCCGCGCTGGGCATGACCCTGGTGTGGAGCACATCTCGTTTGTCTCTTTCTCGCACCAGGACGTAGTCCAGGAGGTGCCAGTGTTTGGATCGGGGATGCATCCAGGTAGTCTTCAGGCTGTCCCTCTGCTGAAAAAGGGTGTTTGTAATGACAAGCCGCCGTTCTGTGCAGAGCTCCAACAGGAGGCGCCCATTGTCGTTGCACTTGCTGACACCATGCTTGCCCAGGATTCCTGGCCAGGTTTCTGAGTCTTTGCCGATGCGAGCGTTGAAGTCGCCAAGGATGACAACCTTGTCGGCTGTAGGGGTGCGTTTAATGAGGTTGCGCAGGTCAGTGTAGAACTTGTCCTTTTCTGCTTGTTCCGCCTGGGGGGTTGGAGCATAGACACTGATGAGGGTGATGCGACGCTTGTTTTGAAGGGGGAGTCGCAAGGACATGATCCGATCCGAGTGGCCTGTCAGGAGGTTTTTGAGTTTGGAGGCAAAGGAGTTCTTGACCATGAAGCCTACACCAGATAGGCGTTGTTCATCCATAGGCTTGCCAGACCAGTTCTTGGAGGCTGCCTACATCTGCAAGGCGGACTTCACTGAGAGCGGCTATGTCGATGTCAAGTCTGAGGAGTTCATGTGCGATGAGGGCAGACCGACGTTCAGGTCGGTGGCTGTCAGCCTTGTCTAGCATGGTTCTGATGTTCCAGCATGCTAGCTTAAGTTTGTGAACATCTTTTGAGGGGGAGGACGTGGACATGTCCTCGGACCTGTGCAAAGGAGCTTTTAGGTGGAGTGCAGTGGGCGCAGTACTGGCCCCACCCTTTACACCCATGGTTCGTGTGCCATGGCCAAGCAAGCTGGGACGTGACAGCGAGGTCCTTGGGTCGTAGGCTTTATATCGGAGTGGCCTTCTCCTATGCAGGTTTTTTACCCAGGCTGGAGGGGCCTGCCTCCACTCCTAGGTCGGACCATACTGCCTGGACCGGGGCTGGGGCCGCTGCTGCTTTCCCTGTGCCTGGACCGGGGCCGCCGCATCCTTCTTTCTGCCCGGACCGGGGCCTCCGCCTGCTTCGCTCTGCCGAGGCCGGGGCCACCGCCTCCCCCTCGCTTCTGCCCAGACCGGGGCCTCTGCCAGCCTCACTTGACCGAGGCCGGAGCCTCTGCCTCCCCCTCTCTTCTGCCCGGACCAGGGCCTCCGCCTGCCTCACTCGACCGAGGCCGGGGCCGCCGCCTCCCCCTCGCTTTTGCCCGGATCGGGCCTCCGCCTGCCTCACTTGACCGAGGCCAGGGCTGCCGGCTCCCTCTCGCTTCTGCCCGGACTGGGGCCTCCGCCTGCCTCACTCGACCGAGGCAGGGGCTGCCGCCTCCCCTTCGCTTTTGCCCGGATCGGGGCTGCAGCCGCCTACCCTCTGCCCGGACTAGGGCCGGGGCCACCGCTGCTTTCCCTGTGCCTGGACCGGGGACTTAGGAAAGAAGTTAAAAAGCAGGACCTCAAGGCTGGTAATCTCGGGATTGCTGCCTGTGCCATGTGCCAGAAAGGATAGGAATAGGAAGTTGCGGCAGATGAGTGCGTAGCTGAAGAGTTGGTGTGGGGAGCAAGGGTTCAGATTTCTGCATCACTGGGATCTCTTCTGGGGAAGGTCTGACCTGTACAAAAAGGACGTGCTGCACCTGAACTAGAGGGGGACTAATATCCTGGTGAGCAGGTTTGCTAGACCTGTTGGGGAAGGTTTAAACTGTTTGGCAGTGCGGATGGGAACCAAAATGTTGGTGCAGAGAATCGGGCAGAAGGTTAAAAGCATGAAGCCATGTGTTCTGAGTTTGTGAGGAAGGACAGGAGGGGATAAAACAAAAATGTAGCCAGTTAGAGGGGTTGAAATGTGTCTATTTCAACACGAGGAGTATTAGGAATAAAGGAGATAAGCAGAGCATAGATCAATAAATATGAGGTTATGGCCATTACAAAGACGACTGGTGGAAGGGCAGGATTATCTGATGCAGGTACCAGAGTTTAGAAATTTTAAACAGAATAGGATGGGAGATAAGAGAGTGGAGTGGCATTACTGGTCAGGGATAGTATCACGGCTACGGACAGGGAAGACAATGCTGAGGGAGTGTCCACTGAGTCTGTGTGGGTGGAAATCAGAAATAGGAAAGGAGCAATCACTGTACTGGAAGTAGGCTATGGGCCCCCAAATAGCCCTTGGTACACCAAGGAGCTGATGCAGACTGGCCAATGAAAGGAAAGGCCATACTGCATCTAGTTCTGGGTAATGAACCTGGTCAGGTAGTGGATCTCTCAGTGGAGGAGCATTTTGGTGAGAGCGAGCCTCAGCGTAGCTATGGATCAGGATAAAAGCAGACAAAATGGGTAAGTGTTTAAATGGGGAAGGGCTAATTATGATGGGATGAGGCAGGAACTAGGGAGAGTAAATTGGAAATAGATGTTCAAGGGTGAAAGTTCAAAACTAATGCGGAGGAAGTTTAGGGACCACCTGTGCTGGGTTCAAGGTAGGTTTGTCCCACTGGGACAGGGAAAGGATGGTAGGAAAAGGGAACCGTGGTTGACAAAACAGGTGAGGCGGCTAGTTAAGAGGAAGATACAGGAAACAGGAAGGGCTCATGAAAAGTATATGGCAGCCAGAAAGGAGACTAAGAAAGAAGATCTTGAAGGGGACATGAGAAAGCCTTGACATGTAGGATTAATGAGAACCCCAAAGTGTTCTATGCATATGTGAAGAATAGAAGGATGATGGGAATGAAGGTGGGGCCACTTAAGGATAAAGGAGGCCACATGTGTGCCTGAAGGTGGAGGAGATTGGGGAGGTCATAAATGAATACTTTGCTCCAGTATTCACAAGAGAAAAGGAATTTGATCAGTGAAGTCAGAATAGAACAGACTTGTGTGTTGGACAATGTCAACATTAAGGAAGAGGAAGTGTTGGATCTTCTTAAAACATTAAGATTGATTAGAACCCGGGGCTGGATACAATATACCACAGGTTGCTGTGGGAAGTGAGGGAAAAGATAGTTAGGGCAATAGCTATGACTCTTGAGTCCTCCTTGGCCACTGGGAAGGTGCTGATGTATTGGAGAATGGCAAATATAGTCCCCTTGTTTAAAAAAGGTAATAGGGAGAATCCTGGGAATTGTAGACCAGTGAGTCTTATGGCAGCAGTTGTGCAAACTAATGGAGAGGGGATTCTTAAGGATAGGATCTTTGAGCATTTGGAGAAGTCCAGTCTACTCAAGGATACTCACCATGGCTTTGTGAAGGGAAGGTCGTGTCTCATAAACCTAATTGAGTTTTTTGAGGAGGTTACAAAAGAAATTGATTAGAGTAGGGTGACAGATGTGGTCTATATGGATTTTAGTAAGGTATTTGACAAGGTCCCTTATGAAAGACTCATTCAAAAACTCATGAGACAGTATGGATATAAAAAAAATTGGCATGCATTTAGAAAGCAGAGAGCTGTAGGGGAAGGAAAGTATTCTACCTGGAGGTTGGTGACTAGTGCGTTCCACAAATCGTTCTGGGACCCCTGCTCTTTGTGATTTTTATAAATGACCAGGTGAAGAGGTGGAAGGATGGGTCAGTATGTTTGCTGATGACATGAAGGTTGGAGGAGATGTGGATGGAGCTGAAGGTTGTCCCAGGATACAAAAAGATATAGACAAGATGCAGAGTTGGGCAGAAAAGTGGCAGATGGCGTTCAATCCAGATAAGTTGAGTTGATGCATTTTGGAAGGACAAACCAGAAGGCTGAGTATAGGTTGGTTACTTAACAGTGTGGATGAACAGAGGGACCTTGGGGTCTAAATCCATGCATCCCTCAAGGTTGCCACAAAGGTTGATAGGATAGTTAAGAAGGCCTTTGGGATGTTGGGCTTCACTCATAAGGAGATTGAGTTCAAGAATCAAGAGATCATGTTTCAACTCCACAAATCTCTGATGACACCACACTCAGAGTATTGTGTTCAGTTCTGGTCATCTCATTATAGGATAGAAATAGAAATTATGGAGAGAGTGCACAGGAGATTTACCAGGATGTTGCCCGGATTAGAAAATAAGTCTGATGAGGCAAGATGAGCAGAGCTGGGACTTTTCTCTTTGGACTGTAGAAGGATGAGAGGAGACTTTTTGGAGGTCAATAAGATTATGAGAGGCATAGATAGGGTGGGCAGCCAATACCTGTTTCCCAGCATAGGATCAGCAAACACCAGAGGACATGTGAACAAGGAGAAGGGAGGAAGGTTTAGGGGAGACATCAAGGGTAAGTATTAATCAGAGTTTTGGGACCCTGGAATGCCTTGCCAGGGATGATGGTAGAGGCTGAAACATTAGGGGCAATTAAGAAAGTATTAGACAGCATTGTGGATGGAAGAAAAAGGGAGAGTTATGGGGTAGGGAGGGTTTGGTACTTTTTTAAAAGAATATATGGGTTGGTATGACATTGAGGGCCGAAGAGCCTGTACTATGCTGCAGTGTTCTATGTATTAATGTGCATGCTGGAACTACTGGAATCTTTAATTCAGAGCACAAAAGTGCTGGTCAAACTCAGCAGGCCATGTAGTATCTATGGGAAGCAAAAGACGGTTAACATTTTGGGCCTGAGCCCTTTGCTAGGAATGTAGGAAATCAGGTAGATATCTGTTTAAAAATATGAGTCGGGGGGGTGGGGGGGGGGAGGAGGATGAGCACAGGCTAACTGTAAAGAGGTAATAGGTAAGAGAAAGAAGATGACAAGTGATTGGGGAAGAGGGCAGAGGGGTAGAAGGGGATGGAAAGCTAGAGGAAGGGAGACAAGGCAAGAGTGAGACTGGGAGAGGGGGGGGTTAATCAGTGCCTTATATCTGTACAATGTACACAAGCCAACACCTCACAATTCACTAAGGGAATAAATGGGTAGCCATTCCAAAGGAGGACATGGTCTCTCACACACGCACACAGAGTTTGAATTTTACAATACCTAAACCCCTAGATTCATGGCACAACAGTAAGTCCAACTGTTCACCTAATAGGTGGCTTAGAGCATAAAGAGGACTCAAGGCTCCTTTAACCAGCCACGATGAGCCAACAGTGATACAAATCTCTGATTGCATTAATAAGAATCTCTATTCACTACATCATAAATGTTTAAATGATTTTTTTTAACCTCACGACAGCTAAACTGCTGAATATTTTAAATCTGGGCCTAGATTCCATATAAATGGAATTCCACCTTTAAACACACATTCCAGAACTGGGAATCTTTCCCAGGTCAATGAAGGTAATGCAGACTTCATCATTCTCCAAACACCATCCAAAAACCTCTCATCGTCGTGGAGAGAAGCAGCATTGCAACCAGGCCCTTCTTGATTTAATGTAGACATGCAGCTTGGGCTAACAGGCCTGTCTGGCCCATGAGCCCATGCGCACACATACACCAATAACCTATAAACTCCATATAGTTTTGGGCAGTGGGAGGAAACCGGAGTACCCGAAGGAAACCCACGGAGAGAACATACAAACTCCTTACATATAGCGCTGGATTTGAACCAAGGTCACTGGCACTGTATAGCAGAAACCACTATGCTATCCATGTTGAATATCAACAAGTCATTTTTTACACTACTCTGACATTTATCAGAGTACATACAGTGCATCAATTACAACCATGAGATTATTTTTCCTGAGGGCCAGGCAGAATTTCTACTTATCGGTAATGCAAAAAAAAAACTGTACTCAAGAAAAGATAATATGGGGGAAGTCACGTGATGGCGTAGTGACTGGTAAGAAAATACCAGCCCTCTCCAGAAAAGTTTTTTAAAAAGTAAAGAAAAAGCAAAGTCACGAACACGGAAACCATAATAAATTAAAAATAAGAGTGTGGAGAAAATGGCAGCAAAGAAAGAAAAACCAAAAACAACGGGAAGAAAAGAAGAAGGAAAGACGTCGAAACAGAAAGGTGAAGGCCTTACCTGTATGAGGAGGCCTGCCGTGGAGAGAGAAACCCACTCCCTGAGATCAGTGGAAACCCGAACGCAGGACTACAAAGATGGCTCACGGAGCCAAACAAAAGTGCGCAAACGCACAAGACAAAAACAACACCGACGGGAGGGGGGACCAGCTGAGGAGTAAATCTCCACAGCTTAAAAAGATAAGAATAACACGACAGCAAGACTCTCAACAGGAAAACATAGAAAATAATGGGTACAAGAAGGAAGAGAATAAAAAAAGGAAATTAGAGAAACAACAGATGACCAACCCAGAGGAAGAAGACCAACACCAAGACACCTTTAATAAAAATAAGAAGAACAAAAATACCCAACAAAATAAAATAAACAACCCAAGAAAACCAGAAGAGACAGAGGTAAAGAACACAGGTCCTGGAGTGGACTCAGAAGAAGAGGAGGGAGAACATCAAACTCTACACAGAGAAATGGAAGATGAAGGGAAGGGACAGTACATGGATAAATAAAACCAAGATCCATTCTAGTAAAATTCCTAAGATATACAACAAGAGAAAATATATTGGAGAAGGCAATGAATAAAATAAGAGAAGACAAAAAACCACTGGAATACAAAGGTCAAATTTTTTTTTTTCTACCCAGACATAAGTTTTGAACTCCTGAAGAAGAGGAAGGAGTTTAACGCAGCAAAATCGACCCTATGGAAAAAAGGTTATAAATTTATGTTAAAATATCCAGCGGTGCTTAAAATAGTTATCCCGGGGCAGCAAAGCAAACTGTTCTCGGTTCTGGAAAAAGCACGAAAATTTGCAGAAAGGACAAAATAGACAGAGAGATGAAGAGATGTAACAAGAACAAAAATGACAACAAACTATATATAAAGAAGAAGAAAAAAGTTTAAGTAAGAACTAAGAAGGGAAAGAAAGGGAAAAAAACGAAGTAAGGAGGAAATTAAGAGAGTAAGCTTTGTTATATGTGAAGATTAAAATCTTTTCTGGGGGGCTGGGTGGGGAAGAATAACAGTCACTGTGAAATCAGTTGACGCTTGCGAATGGGTTCGCAATCCAAATGGAGAGAGGAGATGTGGTTGCCTCCCCTCAGAGAGGGGAGGGACTATTAGGGTTAAAGAAATTTTAGATGTGGGAATAGTGGAAATATTTTATGTTTTAGAAATGTTGTCTTATAATGTGTTCAAAAAAAGAAAGCAGAAATGGATAAGAAGGGAAGGTGGTGATGAGGAAACAGAAAAGAAAGATAAACAAAGTATGAAATGGCCATGTTGAACTATATGACTTTAAATATTAACGGAATACATAACCAAATCAAAAGGAAGAAGCTGTTAAATTTACTGAAGAAAGAAAAAAATGATATAGCATTCGTGCAAGAAACACATCTAACTGAAGTGGAACACAAGAAATTAAAGAGAGATTGGATAGGACATGTAAAAGCAGCATCATATAATTCAAAAGCCAGAGGAGTAGCTATATTAATCAATAAAAATGTACCAATCTAAATAGAAGAGGAAATAATAGATCCAGAAGGGAGATATGTAATGATAAAATGTCAGATATATTCAGAATTTTGGAATTTACTCAATGTATATGCACCTAATGAAGAAGATCAAAAATTTATGCAAGATATCTTTTTGAAGATCGCAGATACGCAAAGGAATATACTAATAGGAGGGGATTTTAACCTTAATTTGGATTCAAACATGGATAAAACTGGAAAAAAGACTAAAAGTAAGAACAAAGTAACCAAATTTATAATTAAATCAATGCAGGAAATGCAACTTTTGGATATATGGAGGAAACAACACCGAAAGGAAAAGGAATATTCATATTATTCGGGTAGACATAAAACATACTCAAGGATAGACCTATTCCTGTTATCAGCCCACATTCAAGGAAGAGTTAAGAAAATGGAATATAAAGCTAGATTGTTATCGGATCACTCACCCCTGTTATTGGCAATAGAGCTGGAGGACATCCCACCGAGAATGTATAGATGGAGATTAAACTCCATGCTACTTAAAAGGCAGGATTTTAGAGAATTCATTGAGCGACAAATTAAAATGTACTTTGAAATAAATACGGAATCAGTGAAAGATAAGTTTATACTATGGGACGCAATGAAAGCATTCATCAGAGGGCAAATAATAAGTTATGTAACTAAGATGAAGAAGGACTACAATCGAGAAATAGAACAGTTGAAAAGGGAAATAACAAATAGAGAAAAAGAATTAGCAATGAAGGAAGATATTACTAAAAGAAGAGAATTGACAGACAAAAAAATAAAATATGAAACACTGCAAACATACAAGGTGGAGAAGAACATAATGAAGATAAAACAGAAGTATTATGAGCTATCAGAAAAAAATGCACAAAATACTAGCTTGGCAGCTTAAGACAGAACAAACTAAAAGAACAGTTTTGGCATCGAGGAAAAAGGACAAACAAATTATATATAACCCATCGGAGATCAACGAAAACTTCAGGGAATTCTACGAACAACGATATCAAACTGAAAACGAAAGGAAAGAAGACAAAATAGATGAATTTCTAACTAAAATTGAACTACTAAAATTGCAAACAGAGGAACAAAATAAATTAATAAAACCATTTGAAATAGAAGAAATACAGGAGATATTAAAAAAACTACCGAACAATAAAACACCAGGAGAGGATGGACTCCCAATAGAATTCTATAAAACATTTAAAGACTTATTAATTCTTCCTCTCCTGGAAGTAATGAACCAGATTGAAAAAACACAAAATATACCAGATTCATGCAAAACAGCAATAATTACAGTAATACCAAAGATGGGGAAAGGTCCACTAACACCAGCATCGTATAGACCAATATCTCTACTTAACACAGATTAGAAGATAATAGCTAAACTATTAGCAAACAGATTGGCCAACTGTGTACCAAAAATAGTAAAACTAGATCAAACTGGATTTATTAAAAAAAGACGAACAATGGATAATATCTGTAAATTCATTAACTTAATCCATGCAGTACAAGGAAACAAAACTCCAACAGAAGAGGTTGCTTTCGACACAGAGAAAGCCTTTGACAGAGTAGAATTGAATTATTTATTCAAAATACTACAAAAATTCAACCTACCAGAGAAATATATTAATTGGATTAAAGCATTATATAAGGGACCATTGGCAAAAGTGACAGTAAATGGATATATATCAAACCAATTTAAATTAAGCAGATCAACAAGGCAGGGATGTCCACTATCTCCCTCACTGTTCACGTTAGCTATAGAACCACTAGCAGAACTGATAAGAACAGAAAATAAAACAAGAAAGATAAAAATAAAAGAGAAGGAATATAAAATCAGTCTATTTGCAGATGACGTTATAGTATACTTAACAGAACCAGAAATATCAATAAAAGAATTACATAAGAAATTGAAGGAATATGGAGAAGTATCGGGGTACAAGATCAACGCAAATAAAAGTGAAGCAATGCCAATGAATAATGCGGATTTCACAAAGTTTAAGAAAGAATCACCATTTAGATGGCAAACACAAGCAATTCGATACCTAGGTATACAACTAAATAATAATCTCGCCCATCTATATAAACTAAATTATCAGTCATTAATAAAAAAATTACAAGGCGACTTAGAGCACTGGAAAGTCTTACCACTAACACTAATAGGAAGGATAAACAGTATTAAAATTAGCATCTTCCCAAGGATACAATACCTATTTCAATCATTACCAATTCACCTAACAGAGAAATTCTTCAAGGAGCTAAAGAAAATAATAAGGAAATTCTTATGGAAAGGGGGGAAACTGAGGATAGCACTAGATAATTAACAGAATGGTACAAACAAGGAGGCTTACAGCTACCAAACTTTAAGAATTATTATAGAGCCGCACAATTAAGATACCTATCAGATTTTTATCAAACAAGGGAAAAACCAGATTGGACCAGATTAGAGCTAGATAAAATAGGGGAGAAGATACCTGAACATATACTATATAAGTGGGATGAAAAATTGGTGCAACATAGGAATTCACCAGTATTGCACCATCTGCTCAACATTTGGAAGAAGATTCACGTAGAAAGGAATAAAATAAATTATCAACTACCAAAATTAATATTGACACAAAATCAACTAATCCCTTTCACCAATAGATAACCTTTCCTTCAGAGAATGGGAGAGAAAAAGGGATCAAAAGAATAGAAAATTGTTTTTCGGGAAATAAATGAATATCTTTAGAACAAATGAAGGACAAATATAATATAACTCACGATACAATGTTTGCATACCACCAACTGAAAACCTACTTGAAGGACAAATTGGGAAACAGTCTGAGGTTACCAGAAGGAAGCAATTGTTAATATGTTATTACAGACACAATGATAATTAAAAGATTTATAACAAACATGTACATCAAACTGCAAGAGAAAGAGAATGAGGAAACAAGCTGTAAACCTCAACAAAAATGGGAACAAGATCTAAACATAAAGATAAAGAATGAAACATGGGAAAAGCTATGCTCCAGAACTATGAGAAATACAATAAACATGAGGTTACACATGACACAATATAATTGGTTACACAGGCTATACATCACACCCCAAAAGTTAAATAAATGGGACCCAACAGTAGCAGACAGATGTTTTCGCTGAAAGAAGGAAACGGGAACAACAGTATATGCAATTTGGGCATGTGAGAACGTGGAAAAATTTTGGGAAGATCTAAACCAGATATTAAATAAAATCACAAAAAGCAATATACCAAAAAACCCAGAGATCTTCCTTCTAAGTAATATAAGAAATAAAGAATTTGGACTCGATTTGGATGGAGCACAAAAAAGATTCATTATGATAGCCATAGCTGTAGCAAAAAAATGTATTATGTCAACCTGGAAATTAGAAGACAACTTGAGAATACAACAATGGTACATACAAATAAATAAATGTATTCCATTAGAAAAAATAACATATAATTTAAGAAATAACGTCACAATATTCGAACAAATATGGGAACCATACATGAAACACAATAGAGAAATCCTACCAAGGACCTCCACCACCTAAAATGACAGAAGGAGAAGACAACGAAATGAACTGACTCAGTATGTGAAAGTAAAAGACAAAAATTTCTTGTTTATTTTTATTAAGTGATGACATTGTTTAATGGGTTTAATATATCATATGGATTGAACTTTGAATAAATGGGAAGGGGGGGTGAGGGAGGGGGGTAAAACGGGAGAAAATGACACTGCATATATTCAAGAGAAAAATGTCTGTATGTACTTTGGTCAGTATGGTTCATAGTGTGAAAAATTTTAAAAATTTTAAAAAAGAAAAGATACATATGCAAAGAGAAAAATGTAAACATACTGACAGAAAAATAAGATTCAAGATTCCTTCATGTAATAGTACAGAAAATGTATGTAATATTACACGAAATTGCCTTCTTGCTGTAAGGCAGAGAGTCGCTATTAGTGTCACCCAGTGCCCCTTACCGTAAGAGAGAACGAGAAGCAAAAGAGAGTTCATTCAGAGACATTAAGTGTCCGTGGATTCACCTGCAGCACTCCCACAGACTCTTGTTCAATCCATTGGCAAACTCAGCTCCACATTCCAAACTTCCAACACGATCAGGAAGCCTTCAGCGCCCATGGCCCTTTGGGAGACCTTCTTGCCCTCGGCACCCTCTCAAATCCCAGCACCGATATCTGGTTCCCATGTGCCAGCCTCCAGCAGGCCGCACCCTGTGTGGGCCCCTCCACCACTGAGCCCCTCGCCAGTCCACCGTCATGGCCACTGGCCTGTAGGGTCATCTCCTCAGCTTCTGCTTCACAACGGGGAGTGAGGGGGAAATCTTCTCCCCATTTTCTAGTGCCCCTGCTGGTCCACAGCTCCCCAGAGTCCCTTAAGGCCACTGCCGAGCACAGGCACCATCATCTTGGTTCCAGACCCCTGGTTGCAGGATTTTAGTTTAAAAACCCTTTTGGCCATGTACACAATGGTTATTGGATTTGATGCCATCCCTTTCTCTAGAAATAAATCGAATGTTCCACTACTAAATCAAGTACTAATTTTTATTCTCTTTGGGGTTCTTTCTTCAATTATTTTCAAAATATATTTTTTTAATTTTTAAATATTTTTATAGTGTTTAATCAAGAATGTATACATAATAGGTTCCTATAGAACCAAACACAATATATTTTGATTTTCATATTGTACATTAATCTTAGCACATCAAATCTCAATCAAGCCCATAAGTATTTATGGTTCTGAGAGAAAAAAAGTAACTGAAAGAAAAAAAAAACCAATTACTCTAACCCCTTCTTCTAAACAAGGTTGAATTAATAATATTACCAGCCTTGGAATCGAGTGGCGACCTGCGGAGGCCCAGCAAAGCCTACCACTCTACTGCATCTATGTATCTTTATTATTCAAATTGGGGTAATAAACCATAAATGGGCCCCATGCCTTATCAAACATGGCCTTAAATGTCCCTGACATTATATCTAATGCTCTCTAAACTCTCAAGGGACACGATAGTCTGTAACTATAGCAAGTGGGTCGGTGAAAACTCCTCTTTCCATTTTAACAGGAATGTTACATTTTCAAAATTTATAGATCAATTATTTTTCATCTTTATTAATAATTTTTTTTCTTTTTCATGTCCTTTTCTTTTCTAAACCTATTAATATTGAAATTAGTCATTGATGCCTGACTTTAACAGTAATCATTCATATTATAGAAATTAACTTAGTTAGTTATAAACTTCTCCTTTTTTTAACAATTACATGGATTATGTGTCTCTCGTTTACTGACGCTTACTATCTGTAATTTTAATTTACTGTTACCTGAACTTTATATCATATGTATGTTGGTCTCTGATATAACTTTTTTTGAAAAACCAACATAAAGATTGAAAAAGAAAGAAAAATACTGTTGGTTACTCTAACAGGCCGATTAATGCCTGTGCAGAGCCATTGGCTTTAGGACCATGCGGATGAACCCTTTGGAGCAGCACTGTCTCCCCGCTCTCTTCTCTCCTCGGCCCCTGGCAGTGCTGCGATGTTTTACACTCATACTTTGAATAAATATTCAGCAAGTGCACAAGTAAGAGTCCTTAAATGAGTCCCTGATTGAGTTTGTTGTTGTTGAGGAGCCTGACGGTGCAGGGGTAGCAGCTGTTCCTGAACCTGGTGGTGTGAGTCTTGTGGCACCTACTCCTCTCTCCTGATGGCACCAGTGAGAACAGAGCGTGTGCTGGGTGGTGTGGATCCTTGATCATTGCTGCTGCTCTCTGACAGTGGCATTCTGTCTAGATTTTCTCTATGGTGGAGCGAGCTTTGTCTGTGATGTACTGGACCATATCCATTATCATTTGCAGGGCTTTCTGCTCAGACGTGTTGGTGCTCCCATACCAGGCCATGTTGCAGCTGGTCAGCACACGTTCCACCACACATCTGTCAAAGTTTCCCAGGGTTTCTGATGTCACACCAAACCTCCACAAACTCCTGAGGAAATAGAGGTGCTGTCGTGCCTGCTTCATGATGCCATTAGTGTGTTTGGACCAGGGAAGTTCCTCCAAAATAATGACTCTCAAGAACTTAAATTTGCTCACCCTCTAATTCTGTGACTGCCCAATCACCACTGGATCGTACACCTCTGGTTTTCCCTTCCTGAACTCAGCAATCAGCTCCTTGGTTTTGGTGGCATCGAGTGCAAGGTTGTTGTTGATGCACCATTGAGCCAAATTTTCAATCTCTATCCTAAATCCTGACATTCCCACTCCCTTTTGGTTTTAGCATTGATCCCATGGGTAGGGGCAGGTTACAGTGGCCCAAATTGGTGATAATTATCATATAGTCTTTTTTCCCCAAAATAGACTTCAATCGCAAAAAAGGCTATGTTAGGAGGGCCTTCATTAATCGGGAGCCTGAGTTCAAAAGTTATGAGGTAATGTTGCAGCTCCATGAAACACTGGTTGGACCACCCTTGGAATATTGTGTTCAGTTCTGGTCACCTTACCACAGGAAGGATGTCAAAGCTATCGAAAAGAGTGCATAGGAGATTTACCAGGATGTTGTCTGGATTGGAGAACATGTCTTATAAGCAAGGTTAACAGAGCTAGGGGATTTTCTCTTTGGAGTGAGGAAGGATAAGAGGTGACCGAATAGAAGTCTACAAGATCATGAGAGACATAGATAGGGTGGATGGCTAGCACATTTTTCCTGGCACAAGAATTACAAACACTAGAGGACATCTATAGAAGATGAAGGGAGGAAAGTTTAGGGGAGATATCAGGGATTTTTTGTTTTAAATGCAGAGTAGTGGGTGTCTGGAATGTAGTGGAGGCTGATACAATAGGGACATTTAAAAGACCCATGGATGCAGGAAAAATAGAGAGTTATGAGGTGAGGTCAGGGAGGTTTAGTTTGTTGAGTAGATTTAAATTTAAATTTTTGGCCCATGAGTCTGTGCCGTCCAATTCACACCCCATTAACCTACACCCCTGGTTCATTTCAAATGGTGGGAGGAAACCAGAGCCCCCTGAGAAAACCCACACAGACAAGGGGAGAACATACAAACTCCTTACAGATAGCGTGGGATTACCCCAGTCCCAATTGCTGGTGCCGTCACAGCATTTGCGCTAACCGTTAGGCCAACCATGCTGCCCTATATTTATATAGGTTATCACAGCATTGAGGGCTGAATGGCCTTTTTTGTGCTGCAAAATTCTACATAAACCTATCAACTTGCTTGGCCTTGGGTGCAGGAGAAAACCTTGGCACTTGGAGGAAACCGACACAAGACCTAAATTGAGATTGCCCCAACATCAAATAATATTTATAAAGATTGCATTAGGAGTGGCCAGGAAATGTATGGCGATCACATCTAGGTATAGCCTGTTGGAATGAAGAGATGCACAGTTGTGTTCCCCCTGAGAAGGCCACCTATGACCTAAGAAATAAGTATGACCTGTTCTTACAAATATGGCTGCCATATCTACAAAATGTAGGTGCAGATATTTAATTCATCCCATCTCACCCCCACTAATACCCTCTTGAAATCAAAGAAAATTTGACTCCCGACAATCCTTTTTTCTTTCTTTCTTTTCATTTCTCTCTTTGGGGCTTATCTCTTTATTTTTCATGGGAAGGTGCAAGGTGGGGGGAGATGGAGATTATAGCCATCATGTATCAAAGATTATTATTTTACACTGTATTCAATTTTTTCTGTTTTTGTTGATTCCATGTTTGGCATATTCTTCTTTGGCTTGGCTTCGCGGACGAAGATTTATGGAGGGGGTAAAAGTCCACGTCAGCTGCAGGCTCGTTTGTGGCTGACAAGTCCGATGCGGGACAGGCAGACACGGTTGCAGCAGTTGCAAGGAAAAATTGGTTGGTTGGGGTTGGGGTTGGGTGTTGGGTTTTTCTTCCTTTGTCGTTTGTCAGTGAGGTGGGCTCTGCGGTCTTCTTCAAAGGAGGTTGCTGCCCGCCGAACTGTGAGGCACCAAGATGCACGGTTTGAGGCAATATCAGCCCATTGGCGGTGGTCAATGTGGCAGGCACCAAGAGATTTCTTTAGGCAGTCCTTGTACCTCTTCTTTGGTGCACCTCTGTCACGGTGGCCAGTGGAGAGCTCGCCATATAACACGATCTTGGGAAGGCGATGGTCCTCCATTCTGGAGACGTGACCTACCCAGCGCAGTTGGATCTTCAGCAGCGTGGATTCGATGCTGTCGGCCTCTGCCATCTCGAGTACTTCGATGTTAGGGATGAAGTCGCTCCAATGAATGTTGAGGATGGAGCGGAGACAACGCTGGTGGAAGCGTTCTAGGAGCCGTAGGTGATGCCGGTAGAGGACCCATGATTCGGAGCCGAACAGGAGTGTGGGTATGACAATGGCTCTGTATATGCTTATCTTTGTGAGGTTTTTCAGTTGGTTGTTTTTCCAGACTCTTTTGTGTAGTCTTCCAAAGGCGCTTATTTGCCTTGGTGAGTCTGTTGTCTATCTCGTTGTCGATCCTTGCATCCGATGAAATGGTGCAGCTGAGATAGGTAAACTGGTTGACCGTTTTGAGTTTTGTGTGCCTGATGGAGATGTGGGGGGGCTGGTAGTCATGGTGGGGAGCTGGCTGATGGAGGACCTCAGTTTTCTTCAGGCTGACTTCCAGGCCAAACATTTTGGCAGTTTCCGCAAAACAGGACATCAAGCACTGAAGAGCTGGCTCTGAATGGGCAACTAAAGCGGCATCGTCTGCAAAGAGTAGTTCACGGACAAGTTGCTCTTGCGTCTTGGTGTGAGCTTGCAGGCGCCTCAGACTACCATCCGTGTGGTACCGGATGTAAACAGCGTCTTCATTGTTGAGGTCTTTCATGGCTTGTTTCAGCATCATGCTGAAGAAGATTGAAAAGAGGGTTGGTGCGAGAACGCAGCCTTGCTTCACGCCATTGTTAATGGAGAAGGCTTCAGAGAGCTCATTGCTGTATCTGACCCGACCTTGTTGGTCTTCGTGCAGTTGGATAACCATGTTGAGGAACTTTGGGGGGCATCCGAGGCGCTCTTGTATTTGCCAAAGCCCTTTCCTGCTCACGGTGTCGAAGGCTTTGGTGAGGTCAACAAAGGTGATGTAGAGTCCTTTGTTTTGTTCTCTGCACTTTTCTTGAAGCTGTCTGAGGGCAAAGACCATGTCAGTAGTTCCTCTGTTTGCGCGAAAGCCGCACTGTGATTCTGGGAGAACATTCTAGGCATGTTTGGCATATAGATTTAAATAAAATATTCCACAAAAAAATATCTGGGGTTCTTTGGCCTGAAACTTTGACTCAGTTTCTCCTTCTACAGATCCTGCCAGCCCTGCTGAGTATTTTCAACATTTTGTGCTTCTATTTCACATTTCCTGGAGCCTTTTTGTTCTTAAAAATGTTTTTGTATTCTTTCTTCCGAACTATTTTATCCTTTATTTCTTTTCATTATTCTCTGCATGCTTGTTCAGTTAACTTGCCCATATCCTTCAGCAAACATGTTGTGACCTCGTCATAACCTACTTTGGCATCTAAGTGTACAACACGTTAGATCCCAACGTACAAGTTGCTGATCTGTTGAACAACCAATGCACAATGAAGTCAAACGTTCTGTTCTTTTGGTTGCTATGGAGAAAGATGTCACTTCTTGTTGGCAGATCATTAATTTATTTCACCTCTTAAGATGGTTAAAAAAAAGTTTGTGTGGGCTATGATATAGTTTGTTTCATATCTGCCAGTGCATTTTTCCGGACACTCCACTCACACACACACACACACAGTCCTCACAGTCCTCACAGTCCTCAGACTCCTCACACACTCACACTCCTCACACTCCCCAGACTCACATTCCCCACACTCACACTCCTCACCCTCACACTCCACACTCACTCCTCACACTCCTCACAGTCCTCAGACTCTTCACACACTCACACTCTTCACACTTACACTCCTCACACACAAACTCCTCACACTCCACACTCTTCATATTCACGCTCACACTCCTCATATTACTCACATTCACACAAACACTCTCCACACTCACACTCCTCACACTCCACACACTCACTCTCCTCACACTCCTCTCATTCCTCACCCTCACACTCCTCACACACTCACACTCTACACACTCCTCAAATACTCACACTCCTCACCCTCACACTCCACACTCGCACACTCCTCACACTCCTCACGCTCACACTCCTCACACTCCTCATGCTCACACTCCTCACTCGCACACTCCTCACTTGCACACTCCTCACTCGCACACCCCTCACTCGCACACTCCTCGCTCGCACACTCCTCACTCGTACACTCCTCACGCACACTCCTCACGCACACTCCTCACGCTCACACTCCTCACGCTCACACTCCTCACGCTCACACTTCTCACACACACTCACACTCCTCACGCTCCCCACTCTCCTCACACTCTCACTCCTCACACTCACGCTCCCCACACTCGCGTGCTCTCCACACTCACTCACTCACATAACGATGACATATATGCATACAGATACAATTTATAATAAATCTTATTGTTTACACAGGATATTTACTGTTCATCAATTTCAGTTGCTTGCAGGTAAAAGCTATTTCCCAGCCTAACAGCCCTGATGTTGATGTTCCTGTACCCTCTTCTTGATCGTAGTAGATCCAAGATGCTCTGCTGGATGGAAAAGTTCCTCAATAATTATTGATTTTGAAAATTTTATTTTTCAATTTTTCCAAAACCAACATAGTCTCACATCTGGGGAGAGGTGGGGGGGGGGGGAAATTCTTTTTAACTTATTGACACTTTCAATAATTCTTTTTAACTTATTGACACTTTCAATAATTCTTTGAGACCCATTTAAGCCACAATTCCAGAGAATGCCATCAATGGCTGATCATCTCAGGTGTTTTGATGATCCTCTGTCACGACTTCCAGTCTGATGCTTTGCAACTACCACAGCTATTATAATCAACGAGGCTGTTTATTTTTTCGGTTTAAGATGTTTAAAGATATTTTACGTTCCGCTTTGTAATAATTGTATTCTTTTAAAAATATTTTTATTGATTTTAATAAAGAACTTGCACAAACCAAAAGGGTACAATTCAACTAGATAGTATGGACAGTTACATTAAATAAATAAGATTTTCCGTATATCACTAACATACATAAATTATAAATTATATTCTAAATAGTATGTACTTTTTTTCAGGAAAAAAAACTCATAATATATAAAAAAAAGGAAAGGAGAAAATAGTGGAGAAAAACTCAAACCCTTCACCTAACTGAATCGCCAGATGCTAATAAACAACTGGTATTAAAAGAAAAACAAAGGTCAAAGAAAATAATGAGGAATTTAGAAAAGATGCAAGTCGGACAATTTAATTCCATTGAGGTGAAATTATAAAGTCAGATAGTAAGTTGTAAATGACCCCCCGTGATAGTACAGATCTATCACCAATGTACATAGTGTATATAGTTACAGTATCTAGACTGTGCTTACAGCGATTGGCTGAGAGCTAAGCCATGCCTACTGTCTGGGCCTTAAAGGGTTGTGTCCCTAGCCAGGTCGGATCATTCCGGACTGGTCGGCCACCTGTGAAGAGCTCCGGTCTTTTGCTAATAAAAGCCTTGGTTTGGATCAACAAGTCTTTGATTCTTTCGACGAGCTCTACACCCCCACAACGTCTGGAATCTTGTATCTGAATTATTAACGAATCTATTCCATGTTCAAACAGGACGTGATGTCCCATGACCCCTGATCATGAGAAGGTGGGGCAGTACCCTTCCATCTAAGTAAAATCCCTCGCCTCGCCAAAAGAGAGGCAAAAGGAAATAAGCACGCCTCTGAACCAGAGACAAAGAAGAATCATTTCCTCTTGACCTTCCTCTTGGAGTTTGGTGTTAAATCTATATTGTAATAATTGTATTTATTTTGTAAAATTTTTGTGATCATTGTTGAATGGCCATTTGGTAAAGTCAACTTGTGCTGTAATAAAACAAAGAGCAGCAGAACCAAAGAGCATACAATCATTTCTTCCTTGTATTACGTGAGTGGGAGTGAGGTGTACAAAGGAAGAGTAAACAATGTAACTCGTTCCCTGCACGGAACCTCACTCAAAATGCACAGTATTCTTGCTCAATTTATATAGTCCTTTAGATGGGTGCCTATGTGCAGTTCTGAATGTAGTTTTAAATATTTTTTTACTTCCGCAATCTAATATTTTTGCAACTTCTGCCCTTTGAAGTTTCTATGATTTACAATTCAGTAACTTTCTGATAAAGCCATATCACTGGCTTCATACTCCCGTTCCATTCAAATCATTCTAGGCTCTGCAGCTGTGGACTGCTTCAATTCAGGAAGCCTACACACCACAGCAGACTCCCCCTTCCCATAATGCTTTGCACATTCATTGACAGGGATGAGAAGAGGGCAAGTCTCAGTAAGTATAAGGATTTGGTAATGGAGTGTGACGACTTGCATTTAAACAGTCCAGATGCAGGGGACTGACCCAAAATCTCAACTATCCTTTTTCCTCCACAGGTGCTGAGTGACCTGCTTAGTTCCTTCAGCAATTTTTATTTTTCATTGCATTAAAAGAGCGCCTTTAACATAGTCTTTGTGAGTATTCTAATGAGGAGTGACTCAAAGGAGACACTCACTGTGGAAGATGGAAATAGGCTTTCAGGAGCGTTGTAGGTGAAAGGGAGAGATAGAACGGGAGAGATAGAACGGGAGAGATAGAACGGGAGAGATAGAAAGGTTTTGGGAGAGAATTCCATAGAGAGCCAACTGAAAAAGGACAGAATTGGAGGCATACAAAGTGGAGTCTGTCTAATCGCCCCAACACTTTTCTCAGTCTTTCCCACTACATGCTTCACCTTGTCTCCGAAAAGCCTCCCTCTGGAATGGCGGAATTGGACATTTTGTTATCAGTAGTTTGGCGCCGGATATTTTGGCGCTTGCATTGTGTGATGAGCATGGCATTTAATTTATAATATTCTTAATTAAATATAACAAATATAAAATTATTAATTTATTATAATTTCAATTAAACATAACAGAATAACATCTCTGCTCTCCCCTTATCCCACAGTGAAATCCAACTAACCATTAATGCCAAAATGTCCAGTGCCAAATTGTGGAGGCCAAAATGTCCTGGACCCCTGAAATGGAATTAATCTACAGAATAAATGGGAAAATGGCCAAGCTTTGGGCCCTCCCTCCACTCCAGAACCCAAGGTCACTCCATCCTCAGCCATCGAGCTGCGGTACTCATAGGATGTTTTTACAAGGGCACGGGCTAAGTCACCTCAGCTCATCCATTGAAGCTCAAGAGGGTGAGCTTTGAAATGGTTGGGAAAAATGTACCTTTGTAGAAGAGATTATATAATTATTGGTGAAAGGAATACGGCATCTCTTTATACCAAACCCTCATTGCAAACACAATGAAGAAGCACTCCCAGCTCGCACCACACATTGCTCATCAGGACAGAAAGTGATTGCTCTTAATCAAACTTATGGCAGCTCAAGTTCTCCCAATCCCAGCTGAGGGTCCGACCATGCACCTGTTGATCCTGGCCCCTTGTGTTGACCCAAATTTCAGTAAAGAACCAAATTCTATTTTCAGGAGGCAACCCCCTCCTATCCCTTCCATTCTCATCCAACATAGTTGGTTCACATCGACAGCCTAATCCCATCTTTCTCCCATCTCAGCTGGACCATTGGTGAACACTGCATCACCTTCCATCGACTGCATTGCATCTTGATTATTGGTCTTGATGCAATCAGGGGTGCATGATTGGTGGCTCCACACATCAGTCACCCTGGAGATCAGCTCACAAGAGGACTTCACGCTCCATGTCGATTGGGTGGTCTTCAGACCTCACCTTTGAGTTATTTCTTTGTCTTAACCTTGGCTTTTGATGATCTCTTTTAATGAGCGAACCAGCCCACAGAGGTAATGAGGCCTTGAATACTATTGTGGTCGCGTACTTACCTTCGAGAGATGTCTTCAGAAGTGCTTCTTGTCTCAATTTAGTTGGTTAGGCAATACTTACCTTGTACTCACCCCCCCACAAGTACAAGGACAGGTATACCCCGTTTTACAAAACTACAGCATTCCTATGAAACTTTTCATAAGCTGAAATGGCATAAAGCGAAGACCTGTTCGCTACTATTGAAGACTATTTTCATAAAAACAAAAACCCATTTAAATCCTTTTGTTTTACACGATGTATCTCCTCATTGTGATAGATGCAACAATGAAGAAGCTTCATTAATTCATATGTTTTGGACATGAGAAATGCTGGAATGAAGTATATTAAACTTTATCTGTGCAGGTACTCCCCGATTTGTGACCCTAATCTGGACCGAATGATCAGTCATATCTCAAAATGGACACAAGTTGGAATTTTGCCCGCACGCATAGACTACCAAAGTCTTAAAGCAACTTTTAAATCAAATCTTTTTTTCATTGTAGATTTAATAATAACTTGAAGCTTCCTGAATTTGCCAATCAACCACATTCTAGTCCATGCTTACATTGTTACTTGGCGTCCAGGGGTCAGTAGGCTGGGCACGGCCATCTTGATTCATATGCGCACGTTAAGGGCCCTGAACTCTCGCGCATACACCAAATGATCTTCAATATGTGAACTCACCGAGCATGCACCAACCAAAGACTCACGCTTGCGTGGAGGAATCAATATGGCTGCACCAAGCCTGTGGATCCCGGGATGCCAACTATCAAGGTAAGTAGGCTCTTACTTGCCTTGTATCCTTGTTATCGTTTGTCAAATACAGCATAATCTGAATAAATTTTATATTTTTTCTTTAAAAAGATTCGATTGCATATGGGGATGGAGATAAGTCGCTTAGGTAGCAAGTATGGGAGTTCATTTTAAGCCTAATCCTTTAACTGGCTTGTTTGGTATTGTTGGAGAGAGTGGCATAACTCTAATGGCATCTGATTTCCATGTATTAGGGTTATTTCTCTTATGGTTAGGCAAAACGTTTGCTCAGATGGAGGGATGTTGTTCTGCCTACTCATTCTCCTTGGCTACTTGACGTCATGTGATGTTTAAATGTAGAGAAGATTAGATGCTCAATTTCCGATTTAAAATTTCAAACACTGTGGGGACCATTATGAAATATTTTCAGAATCTTTGATTTGATATGAATGCAGAAATGTTGACTAATAAGGTAACACTTTGATAAAGAATTCTTTTTTCCTCTCTTTGCCAAACAGCTTCATTTTTGGTAGGGAGTTTAGATCTTTTTAAATGACGGTAACATAATTTATTTAATTGAGAATGTGGATACCTAGGATGAACTAGTATGCTCTAAGTGAAATGGTTTTTTTTTTGGCTTTTAATATGTATTCCTATGCACTCTGTATTTTTCGATGTGGAACCTCAATTTCAATAAAAATATCGAAAAAGAAAAAAATAAATCCTTTTGTAAAAGTGAACTCAGGTTTCTTCGAAAAGAGAGTATTTGTAAATTGAGGTACACCTGTCTCATTAGAGTTGTAATTACCTAAGTTGGCTAATTCAGAAATCTGCAATTAATCAATCTGCTCCTCTTTCAGTTGGATTATCATCAGTTCTGACCTATACTTACCCACCTCGCAGACTATTAACTACCCTGTAAGTAGCAGTCTCTGGACTGTTATAGCTGGGAACACTGTCTGTTTTCCTATTTCACGGCATTGCCTTAACCCACTTACTGCTACTGTAAAACAAAGATCCATTGTGCATTATCTTGCAATCAGGACGTTTTAACCTTGAAGATAAATGAGTGAGATCCAAGAGAATGTGAATTACTTCCTTCTCTGGAGAATTATCTTTCAAGTCGGGTTGAATTGAAAGAAGGAATTCACCCTCACTTTCTATCCACTTCCGCCGTCACTGGCCAACTAAGGAAAAGAAAATTTGAAGATCAAGTCTACAATGCTTGCTCAAAACTCCTGGTCTACACCAGAGCAGGGTTCCACATCTCCTTACATGCTTCCAAGAAAGAGCCCACCTGCCTCAGGTATTTCAAAGCACGGGAGGGCAGAAGGAAGTTCAAGAATGATGACTTTTTGACATATCCACTCCAACTGTCTATGCATGCATTGAATCAAATGTCAATGCAGGTGGTGGAGTTGTTTCACCAGTGGCGATAAATTAACACTTGAGTGCTGAGCTATCAAAAGCAGCCAAAGAACTTGGATTATGACATTTTTAACAGATCAGCAGAATGGATGGCTGTTTAATTGAAACATTAAGAGAGTATAATAAAATAAATGTTGAGATGATTCCATTAGTGGAAGAGTATCAAAGGAAGGGGCCACATGACAAAATAAAGGCCAACTAAACATTGGTATGGGTAAGAGTTTCTTCTCAAGGAGAGTGGTGAATCCCTGGGATTCTCACCCAGTGAGTTTTGGACATTAGATCACTGAAGGAATCAAAGATGGTTAGATCTAGTTTTGGAAAACGTGAATCTAGTGATTAAAAAAAGTGTTGAGGAGTGGGTCAAACATGATAATATTGAATGACAGAGAAGAGTTTAGGGGTCAACTATAATCCCTAGGTTACAGATGAACTTTTGCAGATAACAGTTGTTCATTCCCATCTTGGCACCAAACAAAAACAAGGGTGGTGGGCCTTTCCCCATTGCTAACAGCAGTGATGCCTGCCAACACCCCATCTCTCACCCCTCCACTTTCAGCTCCCCCTCCCCACCCAAGTGCTATGAGTCTTGACTCGTCCCCACTTTCAATCTCCCTGCCTCACTCATCCCTCTCTTGTCACCCTCCATCTCTCCCATTCACTCCCACCCTCCCCTCCAAACCCTCCCTCTCCTCCCAAACCCTCCCTCTCCTCCTCTTCCCCCACTCTCCTTCTCCCCACCCTCCTCCTCTCCCCTCCTCCTCCCCTCCCTCTCTCTCCACCTCCTCCCCTCCCCACCCTCTACCTCCCCTCTTCCCCACCCACCCCCATCTCCCCTCCTCCCCACCCTCCTCCTGTCCCTCTCCTGCGCCCACCCTCTCCAGCCCTTCCTTTCCTGTGCCCCACTCCTCCCTCTCTTCACCCCTCTCCCTCCCTCCCTGCCCCATCCCTATCCTTTCCATCTCCCCTCTCCACCCCTCCACCCTCCCCCCTCCCACTCCACCCCTCCCCTCCAGTGCCGGCAGTACTGACCCTCCCCTCCCATCTCCGCCACTCAGCGCAGCATCTCCCCGCCCTGCTCCTGGTTTGCGGGAAAGAGCCACCTCTCCCCAGTCCCACTCCGCATCTCCGGGCTGTCCATGTGGCTCCGGCAGACACAGGAGCCGGGGTGTCTCGCCTGCCGTCCGTCCGTTCGGAGCCCGCCGCCTCTCCACAAGCCCTCCGCCAACTCTCCCGCGCCGCCAGACCCCTCACCCCGCTCTGGGAACCTTTAATCGTGAACGCAGCGACCCTGTGGCAAGGATCCGCGCACCGGGACGAGGTGCCCACCTCCCCCGATACCCAGCATCAAGTGAGTACTTTTCCTCGTGTGCTGCCTGTTGGACCGACGGACGGTCAATGTGTTGAGGTCAGGTCAGGTCTGGTTTGAAGCCATTTGATCAGTTTGGGGCGAGCGTGTGTTTAATGTTGTGGACCGCAGTTTCCAGCTCACGCTCTTGAAACCAAACCAGCTTTATTGATTCTCGCACCAAAAGAAAATGAAACACGCCGGTCCTGGGGGGCGTTTCAACTGTGCAGAGACGCGCAAGGTTTGGGGAGCTCGAGGAGTTTGTTGTAATTTATAGAGGGGGAGGATATGAAGAACTTGGGGAGGGGGGTTAAATAAAAGCGGCGTGCAACTTGTCAGCCTGTGTTGTGGCCGAGCTTTTCCCCTTCCCCCCCCCCCCCCCCCCATCCCCGGACCGGCTTGGAATCAACCCTGCCGAGATGTGTACCCTTCCAACCACCCCCCACCCCAAGCCCAATCCTCTCCCCCCACCTCCATCAGCCCAACCGTCTCCCCCATCTCCAATCAGTTCACACGCGTCCTTAAGACCCTCTTGTTGCATAAGACTGCGGAGTTCTGGATGTGGGGTCCGCGGTGCCCTCGCTCCTTGCTTGGCTCCACCGAGGAGGGGTTCGGGGTTTTTTGGGGGTGGTGGTGGGATGGGGGGGTGTTTGCCCGGACGAAGTATCCAGCCGTGCGAGCCCAAGCCTTTTTGCGCCTTGGATACCCAACTCCGGCATTGGAATCAGCGTCAATTGCCCAGGGGTAGCGCATCCCGGTCTGAGCCCAGCCCCGCACTTGGTGTGAAATAACGAGTGGAGGGTTCCTTCCACCAATTCTCGGCTCATTCCGAGTCGGTTTTACTTCGGATCCACTGCAAAATAACTTGGGGGGGGGGCGGGGGTTCTCTCTCTCTCTCTCATTTTTGGTGGAAATTGAAACGAATTTCCTAAGTTGGTGGAGGGACTTGCACCTGTGTTTTGAAATCCCCCTTGAATCGTGTGCGCGCGCTGCCTTTTCCACAGCATCCTCGATGAATTTCCACCCACTGCTCCGAAACTGCTGATTTTTTGGGGTGGGGAAATATTCCGTTCGCTGTGCACGGAATGCGGCTGAGCTGTCATCGTGGCTGGGCGGACAGGCCTGCAATGGGCTCCGATCATCTCTCCCTCCCCCCCCCCCCCACCCATACTGACCGAAGACCCGGACACTGTGGAAAGTGGCGATTCTTCCACCCAACTCAACGCGTCCACCCTCACTCCAACCCCGCGCCCCCCTCTCCTCCAACTCACGCCCCCTCTCCTCCCACCCCGCGCCCCCCTCTCCTCCCACCCCGCGCCCCCCTCTCCTCCCACCCCGCGCCCCCTCTCTCCTCCCACCCCGCGCCCCCTCTCTCCTCCCACCCCGCGCCCCCCTCTCCTCCCACCCCGCGCCCCCCTCTCCTCCCACCCCGCGCCCCCCTCTCCTCCCACCCCGCGCCCCCTCTCCTCCCACCCCGCGCCCCCCTCTCCTCCCACCCCGCGCCCCCTCTCCTCCCACCCCGAGCCCCCTCTCCTCCGACCCCGCGCCCCCCTCTCCTCCACCCCGCGCCCCCCTCTCCTCCCACCCCGCGCCCCCCTCTCCTCCCACCCCGCGCCCCCCTCTCCTCCCACCCCGCGCCCCCCTCTCCTCCCACCCCGCGCCCCCCTCTCCTCCCACCCCGCGCCCCCTCTCTCCTCCCACCCCGCGCCCCCTCTCTCCTCCCACCCCGCGCCCCCTCTCCTCCCACCCCGCGCCCCCCTCTCCTCCCACCCCGCGCCCCCCCTCTCCTCCCACCCCGCGCCCCCCTCTCCTCCCACCCCGCGCCCCCCTCTCCTCCCACCCCGCGCCCCCTCTCCTCCCACCCGAGCCCCCTCTCCTCCGACCCCGCGCCCCCCTCTCCTCCCACCCCGCGCCCCCCTCTCCTCCCACCCCGCGCCCCCCTCTCCTCCCACCCGCGCCCCCCTCTCCTCCCACCCCGCGCCCCCCTCTCCTCCCACCCGCGCCCCCCTCTCCTCCCACCCCGCGCCCCCCTCTCCTCCCACCCCGCGCCCCCCTCTCCTCCCACCCCGCGCCCCCCTCTCCTCCCACCCCGCGCCCCCCTCTCCTCCCACCCCGCGCCCCCCTCTCCTCCCACCCCGCGCCCCCCTCTCCTCCCACCCCGCGCCCCCCTCTCCTCCCACCCGCGCCCCCCTCTCCTCCCACCCCGCGCCCCCCTCTCCTCCCACCCCGCGCCCCCCTCTCCTCCCACCCCGATCCCCCCTCTCCTCCCACCCCGCGCCCCCTCTCCTCCCACCCCGATCCCCCTCTCCTCCCACCCCGCGCCCCCCTCTCCTCCGACCCCGCGCCCCCCTCTCCTCCGACCCCGAGCCCCTCTCCTCCGACCCCGCGCCCCCTCTCCTCCGACCCCGCGCCCCCCTCTCCTCCGACCCCGCGCCCCCCTCTCCTCCGACCCGCGCCCCCTCTCCTCCGACCCCGCGCCCCTCTCCTCCGACCCCGAGCCCCCTCTCCTCCCACCCCGAGCCCCCTCTCCTCCCACCCCGCGCCCCCCTCTCCTCCACCCGCGCCCCCCTCTCTCCTCCCACCCCGCGCCCCCCTCTCCTCCACCCCGCGCCCCCCTCTCCTCCGCATGAACCGACCGCTTCTCTCCAGCCTTCCGCAAATTGTTTTATCTTTCGTTGATGTGAAGCTTCCCACATTGTAAATATTCGCCGTGGCGATCGGTGGGAAGTGGGGGTGGAACGTGTTGTCTGCACTCAGACTTTGCTCGGACCCAATCAAAACAACTTTCCTGTTGGGAAATGCCCAGACACTTGGCAGAATTGTGTTTCCAACTGCCATCTGAAAGCCTGGGAGAGGGCAGGTGCAAAACGACACGCCAAAGTTTTGTGAGTTTGGGCAATTGAAGGCTGGGGGCATGGGTGATGAGGCAGCTCAGATTAGGGATATGACCAGCTATGTGGACGGCTGAGGAATAGGTTCACTAGGACAGGAAGGGAGGGCTTGAATTATAAGGAGAGAATGGGATAAGCTGGGACTTTTCTCCCTGGAGAGTAGTCTGCTAAGGGGAGAGGTTTATAAAATGAATCAGGGATATAGATAAAGTCTTTTTTTCTCAGGCAGGGGTAATCTAAAGCAGAATGACATCGATTAGTGGTAGGAGGGAAAGGTTTGAAAGGTGCCCGAGGGACACCTTCTTCATCGGAGGGTGGTGGGTGCACGCTGCCAGAGGAAGGGGTAGCGGAGGATGCAATTGGTCTCAACCTTTTTCTTTCCACTCACATAGCACCTTAAGTTTTCCCTATGCCATCAGTGCTCTGTGATTAGTAAGGGATTGCTTAAGGTGGGAAGGGAAGTTTGAGGATTACTGCATCAGACCCAATTGTTACTGAAATATTTTGCTTGAGAAAAATTGTAATTGGCCCCATTTCCTTTGGAGATTTGAAACCGTGCACATAACGAGTCAATTAGGGATGATTAAAACAGTGGTTTTCAAACTTTTTCTTTCCACCCACCTTAAGCAATCCCTTACTAATTCCCTTACCGATGGCATAGGGAATACTTGTGGGATGTGAGTGGAAAGAAAAAGATTGAGGACCACTGATTGAAATTGTCATGGATAGGAAAGGACAAGGGCTAAATGCAGGCCTATGGGCCTTGTAGGCAGGGGTGTGGTGCTGCCGGACCTCACTGGAACACCACTCCTGGCTCCTCGGGGCTGTTCCAGCACTTCCTGGTCGCTGTTTTTGTTGAGCTCTGGCACCTAAAAAATTAGCACTGCCCCCCTGCTTGTTGGTCAGCATGGACATTGGCGGCTGAAGGGCCTGAACCGTGCTATCATGCTCTCTATTAACAAGGAGCTTGCAGCAGGGTGAGTGGGATGCAGGTGGAGCAGAGTCCTATTTCCACAGGGTGAAACGTGGACTGCGGGTCAGAAGAACTGGAGGTGTAGGTGAAGATTTCAAAAAAGACTGAGTGAAGATGGGATCCACTCACGGATAGGAAGGTGGGAGTGTTAGCCTTGGTGTTGACAGAGAAACAAGGTAAGTAACAGCCTTGATCTGTTGCTTGGTGTGAAGGACTGACAGGGTAAATTAAGGTGACAGCAGTTTGGAAGCAATGCCTTCGCATGTTCCAGTATTCAATTTGGGGAAATATTTGCTCCCTCTGGATGAACTGTCGGGCAACCTTGATGACTGACAATTGGAGGATTTGTAAGAGATGAAAGTATGACTTGCAATCAGGGAATGGTAGTTTGTGGATATTGAGAGGAAGCTGAGAGCATTGAGCTCGCAGAATAACAAACATCATACAAGATTGTATACAGGGCCTTTTATTCTCAGGATATCATTCCTTGTCTTCTGGACCCGCAGATAATTGTCCAAGCCGAGAAGATAGAGCCATGCAGCATAGAACAGGCCCTTCGAATCAACTCGTCCATGACGACCAACTTTGTATTCTGGGTTAGCCCCATTTGCCTGCATTTGGTCTATTTCCTTCTAAACCTAAATGTCTTTTGAAATTATGTCTGTTTCCTCTGGCAGTTTGTTCGAGATAAAGACGTGTGAAAAGGATGCCCCTCAGATTCCACTTAAATTTCTCTCCTCTGACCTTAAGCTAGTCCTAGAATCACCTGCCTTGGGAAATAGGCTGTGAGTGTTCTCTTTCTCCATACCCTTGGTGATTTTAAAAACCTATAAGCTCATCCCTCGGTCTCCTGAAGAATAAAACCCAGCCTATCCAACCTCCCTGTAATTCGAGCCTAAACGTAGAGAGGCCAGGTTTAAAACCTCCAGGATTACATTTTGAATTAGTTTTGCAATGATTACACAGACCTGATCAACTAATTGGATGATGGAGGTACAGAATAATGTTGTCGAGTATGTCACCGTCTACGGTCACGGCAGGGAGGATGGGGAACGATTGTGTACCTCTGTTACACTCATAGGAAAACGTTAATTACTTTCTCATACTGTGAGCCCATACCTGATTTCTTCAGTTGCGGTCTCTGAGATTATAGGAAGCATTTAGGTCTTGATTTGCAGTTCCTTATCGTTTCGTCAATGCGTTTGTCAGCTGAAGTGTGAATCAGATCAATAAACTCAACATTTCACATCACACAATAAGCCCCAATAATGCTGCGGTTTAATTCACATTTTTTAAAAGATGCCTTATTCTGAGTACATGTTCAGTGCTTGGTAAGTTTTTAATTTTCTTCGGTGGCATCTTTCGAGATTGAACTCCACACCCCCCCCCCCCCCCACCCCATGCAATTTTGACTAGAATTGGTTGCACAATTACAATTTGTATCTACCTACTTTTACATTGGGCAACAAAACCCCTGTCCAATATCTCAAGCACAATTTGAAAAATGCCCCATTGCTGGTTCCGAACATATTTGGATGGCTTCTATTAACGGTAACAGGTTAGGAGGTAATTATTTTATAATGACCTATATAGCAGTCAGGGCTACTAAGACAGGGTGGCCCATTTAATTAAACAAATGGAAAATTATTCATATATAAAGAAAAGTTACTAATTTGGTCTTGTGCGAGCATATTACCCTTGTGGAGTGATACCTGGCTCATTTCTGAAAATTACAAAGAGCATCAAGTGTATTATTCATTGGGACTGGACATGGTGCAACCAGATGAAACAGTGTTTCCCCAGCCCAGAGTGCAAACACATGCACAATGCAATATCACATATTTCATGAAGATATAAAGTAAAAATATATAAATATTTTGGAATGATCTCACAGCCTGCAAGATGTAGCTATTTCCCAGCTTGGGAGTCCTGATTTTGATGCTCTTGAACATTGCAGCCCAGTGCAGGCCCTTCAGCCCACAATGTTGTGCTGGCCTAATTTTTTCCAACCTCACACCCATAGCCCTCTATTTTTCTCACATCTATGCGTATCTAAGAGTCTTTTGAAGGTCCCTATTGGGACCACGCCACCAGACCCAGCAATGCATTCAAGGCACCCGCCACTCTGTGTGTTTAAAACAAAAACTTAATTCTGTGTGGCTTTCTGCTTTTAATTTTCTGTATCGAACAAAAAAAGTAATCAAAGCGTTAACCGCCTAATTTGCAGGCAGACAAGCAGAAAGCATTGTTGGTCTCCAATGAATGTGATTTGCAAAAGCCCGGTGAAGTGCATTTTGAACAATGTTGGCTTGGTTGGGGCAAGTCGTACTCACCGTTATTTACCAGCTAAGGGATTAATTCCTGCTGCCTAATTCTAAAAAGGAGGCAGGAAAGGGAAAATGGTATTGAGCAGAACAAGACTAAGACTATTTTCTTTGTGGCTGTCAGTGCTTTGTTTCCACAAAGAAAAGAACAAATGTTTTGAGAGGAATTTTTTAAAAAAGTCTTTCACGCAGCACCCTCAAGATTTTAATTGAGAATAATGTTGTCGAGAGACTTGTTCTCCACAATGTTTCTGCTGTAAATAATAATTGACAGCCACAAATTCTAGCCTTTTAAAGGTTAACTGCTGGTGGTCGATAGGGAATTGTGAGTAATTTTGGAGTTGGGGAACAGATGACAATGTCGGAGGCAGTGCAAGAATTCCTCCTCTTTGGGTGGAAGCATTCTTCTCTTCGGTACCTCTACACAATGCGACAGACTGAATTGCATAAGAACTGTTGCCAACCTTTGTCAGTGCTCCCCACCACCAAGAGCTTGAGCTCTTTCTAACAAGTTCCCCAGTTGGAATCTGGAACTCGCTATGGGATAAACTTCCAACTGTGAATTAACTGCCCATGTGAAACAGTTTATGGAGAAAACAGTCACTTTAAGAACCAATCTTTTAAGTTGCATTTTATGCAGCACATTTGAGCTGACCATCCCTCGTGCAAAAACCCTGCGTGTTCCCCATCTCTTGTGGTCAAATGCTGACCAGAGGGTAGAGGAAGTATTGGGTGGGTTAATTAAACAGAGCTGAGATGGATTGACGAATATAGAGTTCGAATTCAACATAAATTATATGAGATGATGACTTACAACTTAATTTCTTGTTCAGAAATAATTGTGGCAGGAACCCTGCTGTGTTTTTTTTGTATCATTACTGATAAGCATTTAAAGTCCCCCCCTGCCCCCCAATATGCAGAGCTTAAAAGTCACGATTCTATTTCTTGTTGATTGTTTAGTGGATGGTATCATCATCAGTTTTGTACCTGGATAAAATAAAGATAGTGGAGGACTGGAGAGTTTTTTTTTTCAGGAATGTAGGACACCATCATTTTGCTTCATGCACCACTTAGTGGTGGATTGTACTTTTGGCAAAATCTGTGACAATTTCCGTGAAGAATCCAATAATATTTGAGAAGGAGAATGATGTATTGTTTTTGATCATATTGCTTAACTAGAAATATAAGCCTCAATGCCAACAAACCTCCAATTCCTGCAAGTAGAGATCAATAACTTTCATCTTATTCTTAAGAGAAATGATTCACTGTGTGGTCAGAATAACTTGCTTCTGAAATTGCAACACTCCCTCATCCAGTACTGCACTAGTTCACCAGTGTAAGCTCTGAAATGGAACTTGATTTCAGATTTATTGTCAGAGTACATACATGACATCACATACAACCCTGAGATTCTTTATTCCCTGCAGGCGAGGCAGAATTACCACTTATTGGTAGTGTAAAAAAATTGTACACAGCGTATACATGTAAACAAAGAGCTGTAAACAGATACGAATGTAAACAAACTGCAATACAGAGAGAATTTTAAAAAATCAATAAAGTGCACATGTAAAAGTCCTTAAATGAGTTTGTTGTTGAGGAGCCTGATGGTGGAGGGGTAGCAGCTGTTCCTGAACCTGGTGGTGTGAGTCTTGTCACACCTATACCTCTTTTCTGAAGGCAGCAGCGAGCACAGAGCATGCACTAGGTGATGTAGATCCTTGATGATTGCTACTGCTCTCCGATGGCAGTGTTCAATGTAGATATTCTCAATGTTGCAGAGGATTTTGCCTGTGACATCCTAGGCTGCACCCACTACCTTTTGAAGGGCTTTACCCTTAGGACCTACGGCTCCTAGAACGCTTCCACCAGCGTTGTCTCCGCTCCATCCTCAACATTCATTGGAGCGACTTCATCCCTAACATCGAAGTACTCGAGATGGCAGAGGCCGACAGCATCGAATCCACGCTGTTGAAGATCCAACTGCGCTGGGTAGGTCACATCTCCAGAAAGGAGGACCATCGCCTCCCCAAGATCGTGTTATATGGCGAGCTCTCCACTGGCCATCGTGTCAGAGGTGCACCAAAGAAGAGGTACAAGGACTGCCTAAAGAAATCTCTTGGTGCCTGCCACATTGACCACCACCAGTGGGCTGATATCGCCTCAAACCGTGCATCTTGGCGCCACACAGTTCGGCGGGCAGCAACCTCCTTTGAAGAAGACCGCAGAGCCCGCCTCACTGACAAAAGACAAAGGAGGAAAAACCCAACACCAAACCCCAACCCACCAATTTTCCCCTGCAACCACTGCAACCGTGTCTGCCTGTCCCGCATCGGACTTGTCAGCCACAAACGAGCCTGCAGCTGACGTGGACATTTATCCCCTCCATAAATCTTCGTCCACGAAGCCAAGCCAAAGATTTAACAGAGCATCAAGTGAACCTTACTGACACAACAGATTAATAAAAGGACGGGCATATCTACTTCTCCATAGCATGTTAAATTAAAAGAGGAACAATGCACAAGTCTACACTATCATTAAATAAATTCCTGCAAAGAATTCTGAGTGTTTCTCTTTGTCAGAGTTCTTCGCAAGAATAGAATTTATAATAAAAAAAGCATTGTTCGTCTTTCAGTTTTCCACGCTATAAATTACAATGGAGAATGAGCGGAATAAGATTAGAAATATTTTTTGTTTGAATGATAACTGCAGACGAAATTGTCACACAATCAATTGCCAGTAAACCAGCCACTGCTAAGGAGGTGTATGAGGATGGCAGATATCTTAATTACTCTACTGCTATTTTGACGTCAGACAGTAACTTTTCTTCAGTTCCCCGAATGCAAATAATCATCCAACAATAAGTACATTATTCATAATGTTGAACGCAGTGGTTCTCAACCACTCACATACCACTTTAAGTAATCCCTATGCCATCAGTGCTCTGTGATTAGTAAAGGATTCCTTAAGGTGGGGTGTGAGCGGGAAGGGAAGGTTAAGAATCGCTGCTCTCATCCCAATTGTTATTGAAATATTTTGCTTGAGAAAAATTGTCATTGGCCCATTTCCTTTGGAGATATGAAACCGTGTACAAAACATGTCAATTAGGTACAATTAAAACAGTGGTTTTCAAACTTTTCTTCCCATTCACATCCACCTTAAGGAATCCCTTACTAATCACAGAGCACTTATGGCATAGGGAATACTTAAAGTGGGATGTGAGTTGAAAAAAAAAAGGTTGAGAACCACCTGGTTAGTGATTACTTGAGCTTACAGCAAAACCTTTCAGTAGCATTTGCACAGACCCACTGGTAGCAACCTTAACTGTGTGTCAGTAGTTTGGGTTCACCTTCTGCAAGTGAGCCTCAAAGCCTGGTGCTCCAATGTTGAGAGGGGTTGGCTTACATGTATTCCTAGATCTGCGTTTTTCTGCTAGGAGAGGAAGGAGTGACCTGCTGTATTTCCTACATTGCAATAATGACATATTTGCAAATTTGATGATATGGTTAGGTAACTAGAGAAGTCTGAAGAAATATGGGTTCAACACGCACCACTGCAGCTGGAGAAATTAGATTCCGATAATGAAATGAAATCTGGAATAAAACATCAGAAACTGTTGTAAAATCCACCGAGAAGGAAATCTATGTGTCCTGATCCCAAACCCGCCACTGGTTAAGATTTTTAACTCTCTTCTCAAATAATCTAGCAAATGAATTATGTTCAAAGGATAACTGGGTAATTAATTTAAAAAAAATACTTTATTAGCTATCCTGTAACACGCTTTGAGACATCCCCAATTGACGAAGGATGTTATATAAATTATTAATTTTTCTTTTTTTCTAAATTTTATGTAAAATAACATTTTGTAAACTTGATCTAACTATGGAAAGTCAGGAAATGTATCACAGAAAGGATTGTATTCATCAGTAACAATCACAGATCAATGAGTGAAGTACATTGAGGAGTCTCGTACATCTTTATTTCTAACTAAGCAATATAATTTATAAAGTATCCTTTCACATATTTAGATACAACTCCAAGCAATCTGATTGTAATAAGATTATTTTCTGTCATTTGAAACACTTCAGATTTATTGTCAGAGTACCTACCTGACATCACATACAACCCTGAGATTCTTTTTCCTGCAAGCGAGGCAGAATTACCATTTATTGGCAGTTCAAAAAAAACACTGGCTCAACGTACACAAATAAAGAAATGTAAACAAACTGTGCAATACAGATTTTTTAAAAATCAATAAAGTGCACAAGTAAGAGTCCTTAAATGAGTCCCTGATTGAGTTTGCCGTTGAGGAGTCTAAAGATGGAGGGGTAGCCGCTGTTCCTGAACCTGGTGGTGCGAGTCTTGTGGCATCTAGACTTCTTTCCTGATTGTAGCAGCGAGAACAGAGCATGTGGTGGATGGTGTGGATCCTTGATGATTGCTCTCTGACAGCAGCATTACCTAAAGATGTTCTCAATAGTGGGGAGGGTTTTCCCTGTGATGTCCTGGGCTGTGTCCACTACCTTTTGGAGGGCTTTATGTTCAGGGGTATTGGTGTCCCCATAGCAGTCCATAAAGCAGCCAGTCAGCACACTTTCCACCACACTTCTGTAGAAATTTGCCAGGGTTTCTGGTATCATACCAAACCTCCGCAAACTCCTGAGGAAGTCGAGGTGCTGACGTGTTTTCTTCATGATGCCATTTGTGTGTTGGGTCCAGGAATGACGCTCCAAGATAATAACTCCTAACAACTTAAATGTCCTCACCCTCTCTACCTTTGATCCCCCAATGATTACTGGATTCTATACCTCTCGTTTTCCCTTCCTGAAGTCGGCAATCAATCAGTTCCTTTGTTTTGGTGACATTGAGTGTGAGGTTGTTATTGATGCATGATTCAGCCAAGTGTTCAATCTCCCTCCTGTATGCTGATTCATCATCTCTTTTCATGCAACCCAATACAGTGGTATCCTCAGCAAACTTGTAGATGGTGTTGCTGTCGTACTGAGCCACACAGTCATAGGTGTAAAGTGAGTAGAGCAGGGGGCTAAGAATGCAGGCCTGTAGTGCTCCAGTACTGATGGAGATTGTAGAGATATTCTTACCAATCCTCACTGATTGTGGTCTGGAGGTGAGGAAATCCATGATCCAATTACACAGTGGGGTGTTGAAGCCCACGTCCAGGAGTTTGCTGATCAGTTGGTGTTAAATGCCAAACTGTAGTCGATATATGCATCTTCACTGTCCAAGTGTTCCAGGGCTTTGTAACAAGCCATTGAGATGACATCGGCTGTTGACCTGTTGCTACGATAGGCGAGTTAGAATGTATCTATGTCACCGCTCAGACAGGAGCTGATATGTTTCAACACCAACCTTTCAAAACACTTCTTCACTGTTGATGTGAGTGCCACAATTATTGAGAAGCTGAATTTGTTCTTTTAAATTAGAAATTTCTGCTGTGGAAAAAGAAGTTTCCGACTATCAATGCCTTTCATAACTTGAATACCTTAAGGCAGGTTACTACGCTCTTCTTGGGCTCCAGTGCCTGTTTGAAACAGGTGGGTGCCACACCCTTCTGGAGTGAAATGATGAAGATATCCGTGAATACATTGGCAAGTTGGTCAAGCACACACTCAGTTGGGTATTCCATCCAGACCGGAAGCTTTTCCCGGATACACTCTTCTGAAAGCACCCCGCATGTCTAGGTTACGAAAAGGAGAGGATCATTAGGAGGTCATGGGAGGGCACAGTGGTGGCTCATCTTTATTCCTATGGTCAAATCAGGCATAGAAGGTATCGAGTTCATCTGAGGATTTGTAGTCGCCTACTGCACTGAATTTGGTCATGTCATTTAGACCTTACCAACAACTGTTGGCTGCCCTTCATTGTTTCCATTTTTGTCCGGAAACTCAATTTGACTCAGGAGATTGCTTTCCGAAGGTTCAAGCTAAAGCAGTGTGTAGAGACTCAATAGAACTCTTTCAAAGTTGGGCAGCACAGATATAATCCCTTTGGCCACCCTCTCCATGCACACCATCAGTCACCTGTTGATACTCAGAAGTAAAATACGGAAATCTGTAGACACAGTGGTTGAAGTAAAATCACAGTGCTGGAGAAACTCAGCAGGTCAAACAGTGTCCTTTATGTAGCAAAGGTAAAAATACAGAACTAACGCTTTGCCCCATCCCTCTGTCTTCTTTCCTCCAGCTCTCCACCCCCTTCCCTCTCCAGTCACGGAACCATCCCCCTCTCCCCCTTCTTGCTGCTGTTCCCGCCGTCCCTTATCCACTATTACTTCCTGCCTGTGGGATGGTGCTCCTCCCCCTGCCCCTTCCCCCACATCCACCATTTTGTTCGGGCGCCTGTCTACATTTTTCTCATAACTTGATGAAGGGCTCAAGCCTGAAACATTGATTATGGATCGTTATCTTAGCTGTTTGGCCTGCTGAGTTTCTCCAGCATTGTGTTTTTTACCTATCAAAATTCAAAGTGTTTACCAGCACTTGGTCAGAATCCTTCTCTGCCTTGGTGAATCAATGCTCATTTCGATATATTTTAAATGACATGAGACAGGACATTCCACATTCCAAATCCCTTCTGGGTGGAAAAAAAATATTCCTCAGAACCCCTCTAAGCCTTTGTCCCTTCTGTTTGCTTTTGAACAAAGAGTAATGAAATGAAAATTATTGAGAAGCTGAATTTGTTCTTTTAAATTAGAAATTTCTGCTGTGGAAAAAGAAGTTTCCGACTATCAATGCCTTTCATAACTTGAATACCTTAATTGGGTCCCACCCTCTGAGAGATCTGGTTAAGTCCAATTTCAAGTTTATTATGGTCTGACTGTACATATACAACCCAGTGAAACTGTGTTTCTCCAGACCGCAGCGCACACACATACATACACAATCTTTGGCTTGGCTTTGTGGACGAAGATTTATGGAGGGATGTCCACGTCTGCTGCAGGCTCGTTGGTGACTGACAAGTCTGATGCGGGACAGGCAGGCACAGTTGCAGCGGTTGCAAGGGAAAATTGGTTGGTTGGGGTTGGGTGTTGGGTTTTTCCTCCTTTGCCTTTTGTCAGTGAGGTGGGCTCTGCGGTCTTCTTCAAAGGAGGTTGCTGCCCGCCAAACTGTGAGGCGCCAAGATGCACGGTTGGAGGCGATATCAGCCCACTGGCAGTGGTCAATGTGGCAGGCACCAAGAGATTTCTTTCTGCAGTCCTTGTACCTCTTCTTTGGTGCACCTCTGCCTAGGTGGCCAGTGGAGAGCTCGTCATATAACACGATCTTGGGAAGGAGATGGTCCTCCATTCTGGAGACGTGGCCCACCCAGCGCATAATACACAGTCCATAATGATCATACACATACAGATATGTTGTATCTGTTCCTCGAGGTCGAGGATGATAGCTTTCATTTCGTTGATCTATTTATGGGCTCTCAGGTCTTTGAGAGTTGCTGCTCCTGGCCCACTTCGCAAAGACGCCTGTGTGTGTATTTGACGTTGAACTCCAAGACGCACACTGTACTTCACAAATGAACTAACTAGTTCCAATGGCTTTGGAAACCACGACAATTGGAGCAGATGGAGTTGTTGCAGCCTTTGTCCTCCTTCGAGGCCGTTGAGTTCAGAGTGACTTTGTCCATCTGCCCCACCGTTGAGGACTTGGTTGGGTTTTTTCTCTTTGTCAGGGACCTCCCCATGGGTGGCCCTACTAGGAGCCCAGCTCCAGACGGCACCACTCTCAGGATCTCAGGACCACACAGACTCCTCCACCACGACAAGGTAACAATCCTCGGAGAAGCTAAAGATAATAATTTAAAATAAATCTATATATATATTTTAGCATAATTTACTCAGTACAGGATACTGCTCATCAATCTTACAGCCTGCAGGCTCTTTCCCAGCCAGGCTGTATGATTTTGTTCTGTCTTCTGTAATTCTTTGAGCCCTATTTAAGCAACGCTCCCAGTAAATGTCAGTAGAGGAAAGCGAGGCCCTAGTATTATCTTGGTGGTCTTGATGATTTTCTGTATTGGCTTCTGGTCAAATAGAATCAAAAAGGAAAATAAACCCTGACCCTGTCTAGGTTCTACCCATAATGGAAATGCTTCATCTCAGGCAATATCTTGGTAAATCTCCTCTGCACTCTCACCAAAGCCCTCATGATTCTCCAATATTGTAGCGAGCAGAACTGAGTCTTAACCAATGTTTCATAAAGTTTTCCAGCAAGCAAATGTCAGAGCACAAGTCTGTTGAAAGTTTAGGACTAAGCGTTAGCAAGTTGCTTCAGCAATCGAAGTTTCCGATTGGTGGCCTTCTGAATTCAGCGTCGAACCCATGTGATTGATATAGTTCCTTCAAGTTTTCTCACGCAGAGACGTTGACACTAATTCTAACATAGCTGGGAAACGGTCCGTTTTTATACAGCTCCTGGACCCGACTAATTGTGTTCAGAGAGACATATTACAGCAAAACCCATGGTATCTGGCACCTAGGAGGATTTGTAGATGCTGGATAAGCGCGTTTTCCAGTTGTTTGAGACGGTGTGTTGCGTGAAAGGAGATCTATTCTCAATTTTAAACCATTTTTTACCCTTTTATTTTCAGCAAATTTTTTTTTTGCCGGTTGCTTGAATTCAAGATAACAGAGATTTTTACTGTATTTGGAAGCTTGGTTGCATCTTTAACTGTCGTCAAAGATACCCAACAATGATTAATGACTTTTTTTTATTACGGTTAGACAAAATGAAGGTTTTAATTAAAACTATCATCAAGGTCTGGATGTACTTTGCAGTGGTTTTATTCCATGACGTAATCATAATTTCTGTAAAAGCTTGTTTGTCTCTGTAAATACAAGTGTTTGTAAAGGTAGACTTAGAGTCAGTAAGTAGTGCAGACTGCTCCCTGCTGTCCATGATGTATATTATCTGAAATAGTCTGAAACGATACTCAAGGTCTCCGAGAGGTGAATTTCATTGACAATCTGTTGCACAGGAATGGGGGAAGAGAAATATTCCTTGAACTGCCCTAGTAGCTTTATTTGACCATCTATTCAAAAGAACATAAAACACACAGCCGTAAATCACAAAACTCTGCAGGCAACATGGTTGAAGTAAAAACACAAAATGCTGGAGAAACGTCATAAGGTCAAACAGTGTCCTTTATGTAGCAAAGATAAAAAGATACAGAACTGACATTTTGCGCTTGAGGGCTTTGACCTGCTGAGTTTCTCCAGCATTTTGTGCTTTTTAACATTAAACACACGCCTGATTAATATTTTTAAAATAACTTTGAATGCAACTTTTGATACTTCTGGCAATTGCTTTCAAATATAATTGTGAAGCACCTTTGTCAACGAATATATTTGGCTTGGGCAAGGCTGCTCACAGTTGTTCTGTTTGATTCTGGATAAACAGGAATTAAATTTGAAATGATTACTTCAAAAGCAAAATGATGATGAGCTGAATCTGTTCTTTTTAATTTTATATATCAAGGCTTTAACATTATTTTGCTTCTAAATGTATCAGAATAGGTTCAACTCCACACCCACTTTGCTGAATTCAGAATGTAGCTTGCTGGCTTGAAACTCTTAGAGAATCGCAGCATCTCTGTGGCAATCTCAAAAGATTAATATGGTTTCATGAGAGAGAAACTTTTTTCCCAAAAGGAAGACCCAAAGTTCCATCAGTATTATTTAGCCAATCCCAACCATAGCAGCAATCACAGATCCTAAAGTTGGTCCTGATGCCTATGGGTAAGGAGTGGATAATGACCATTGTTGTCCAGTTGTTGCTAGAGGATTCTGACTGGACTTGGAGGTAGAACAGCCCCTCACTGATCACAAGGGTTTGCACTGAAAGAATGGTCAATCCTCCAACAAAGTTGCATCTTAATTAGGTACCTGGACCAGAACCTAGGCCAAAAAGATCACCCTGGTCTACCATCCCTCTATCTACCACGTTCACTAGGAGCTCTGCTTAAATAGGACTCAGAGAATTATTGAGGATCCCCACCATCCATCACCCAGGATCTTTGACCCAGTACCATCAAGGAGGTGGTAGAGGGAGTATCAAAATCGGTTAGTACAGCTCTGTTACAGCACCGGTGACCCAGGTTCGAATCTGTCGCCGTCTGTAATGAGTCTGTACATTTTCCTCATGTCTGCGCAGGGTTCCTCCGCTTTCCTCCCACCCTTCAAAACACACGGGGCTGTAGGCCAATTGGATGCAATTGAGTGGCGCGGGCTCATGGGCCTGTTACGGTGCTGTACATCTAAATTAAATTGAAAATGCCAGGCGAGCACATAGCTTCCTACTGCAGACTGTGAGATTGATGATCAGTCTCCTACAAACTGTCTCTTATAAATGAAATGAATAAATTATTCCAAAATATTTATACATATTTATTTTATATTTTCATGTCTATAAGTGATTATTATGTATATACAGTGTTTCGTTGAAACACTTTCAGCTGGTCGTATATGTCCTCCTGGATTATGTCCTGGTGCGAGAAAGAGACAAACGAGATGTGCTCCACACCAGGGTCATGCCCAGCGCGGAATGCCACACTGACCACCGGCTTGTTCGCTGCAAGCTCAACCTTCACTTCAATCCAAAGTCCAGGAACAGTAAAGCCCCCAGAAAGAGGTTCAATGTTGGAAACTTGCAGTCAGACGAAGTGAGAGGAAACTTCCAGGCAAACCTCAAAGCAAAGCTCGAGGATGCAATCCGCCTCACGGACTCGTCCCCTGAAACCCTCTGGGATCAGCTGAAGTCTGCCATACTGTAATCCATTGAAGAGATACTGGGATTCTCTCCAGGAAAAACAAGGACTGGTTTGACGAAAACAACCAGGAAATCAAGGAGCTGCTGGCAAAGAAGCGAGCTGCCCACCTTGCAAAGCCGTCCTGATCAGAGAAGAAACGAGCCTTCCGTCACGCATGCAGCCATCTTCAGCGCAAACTCCAGGAGATCCAAAATGAGTGGTGGACTAGTCTCGCCAAACGAACCCAGCTCAGCGTGGAAATTGGCGACTTCAGGGGTTTTTACGAGGCTCTAAAGGCTGCGTACGGCCCCTCACCCCAAGTCCAAAGCCCGCTGCGCAGCTCAGACGGCAAAGTCTTCCTCAGCGACAAGATCTCCATCCTCAACCGATGGTCAGAACACTTCCAATCTCTTTTCAGTGCCAACCGCTCAGTCCAAGAATCCGCCCTGCTCCAGCTCCCTCAACAGCCCTTAAGGCTAGAGCTGGATGAGGTCCTCACCCGGGAAGAGACAGATAAGGCAATTGAACAACTGAAAAGTGGCAAAGCAGCAGGTATGGGTGGAATCCCCCCCCAGAGGTCTGGAAGGCTGGCGGCAAAACTCTGCATGCCAAACTGCATGAGTTTTTCAAGCTCTGCTGGGTCCAAGGAAAGCTGCCTCAGGACCTTCGTGATGCCATCATCATCACCCTGTACAAAAACAAAGTCGAGAAATCAGACTGCTCAAACTACAGGGAAATCACGCTGCTCTCCGTTGCAGGCAAAATCTTCGCTAGGATTCTCCTAAATAGAATAATACCTAGTGTCGCCGAAAATGTTCTCCCAGAATCACAGTGCAGCTTTCGCGCAAACAGAGGAACTACTGAGATGGTCTTTGCCCTCAGACAGCTCCAAGAAAAGTGCAGAGAACAAAACAAAGAATTCTACATCACCTTTGTTGACCTCACCAAAGCCTTCGACACCGTGAGTAGGAAAGGGCTTTGGCAAATACTAGAGCGCCTCGGATGCCCCCCCAAAGTTCCTCAACATGGTTATCCAACTGCACGAAAACCAACAAGGTCGGGTCAGATACAGCAATGAGCTCTCTGAACCCTTCTCCATTAACAATGGCGTGAAGCATGGCTGCGTTCTCGCACCAACCCTCTTTTCAATCTTCTTCAGCATGATGCTGAAACAAGCCATGAAAGACCTCAACAATGAAGACGCTGTTTACATCCGGTACTGCACGGATGGCAGTCTCTTCAATCTGAGGCGCCTGCAAGCTCACACCAAGACACAAGAGAAACTTGTCCGTGAACTACTCTTTGCAGATGATGCCGCTTTAGTTGCCCATTCAGAGCCAGCTCTTCAGCGCTTGACGTCCTGTTTTGCGGAAACTGCCAAAATGTTTGGCCTGGAAGTCAGCCTGAAGAAAACTGAGGTCCTCCATCAGCCAGCTCCCCACCATGACTACCAGCCCCCCCACATCTCCATCGGACACACAAAACTCAAAACGGTCAACCAGTTTACCTATCTCAGCTGCACCATTTCATCGGATGCAAGGATCAACAACGAGATAGACAACAGACTTGCCAAGGCAAATAGCGCCTTTGGAAGACTACACAAAAGAGTCTGGAAAAACAACCAACTGAAAAACCTCACAAAGATTAGCGTATACAGAGCCGTTGTCATACCCACACTCCTGTTTGGCTCCGAATTATGGGTCCTCTACCGGCATCACCTACGGCTCCTAGAACGCTTCCACCAGCATTGTCTCCGCTCCATCCTCAACATTCATTGGAGCAACTTCATCCCTAACATCGAAGTACTTGAGATGGCAGAGGCCGACAGCATTGAATCCACGCTGCTGAAGATCCAACTGCGCTGGGTAGGTCGCATCTCCAGAATGGAGGACCATCGCCTTCCCAAGATCGTGTTATATGGCGAGCTCTTCACTGGCCACCGAGACAGAGGTGGACCAAAGAAGAGGTACAAGGACTACCTAAAGAAATCTCTTGATGCCTGCCACATTGATCACCGCCAGTGGGCTGATATCGCCTCAAACCTTGCATCTTGGCACCTCACAGTTCGGCGGGCAGCAACCTCCTTTGAAGAAGACCGCAGAGCCCACCTCTGACAAAAGACAAAGGAGGAAAAACCCAACACCCAACCCCAACCAACCAATTTTCCCTTGCAACCGCTGCATCCCTGTCTGCCTGTCCCGCATCGGACTTGTCAGCCACAAACGAGCCTGCAGCTGACGTGGACATTACCCCTCCATAAATCTTCGTCCACGAAGCCAAGTCAAAGAAGATGTACAGTCAAATGAAATAAACTTAAGAGTTCAAATCTTAAAACAGATTAATGAAGAACTTAGTGAAGCTATGATATAAATGGCATTATCAATGATGACCACAAAATCCATTGTTTCAATACATATCTTTCCAGTGTTATTCAAGGAAGTAAATCTGCATTTCTCATGTGTGGATGACTCCAGTCCCATCAATGTGGTGGAACAAATGGATTAGTCTCAATGTGGTTTTCTGGTGGGTAAAGGATCAAAGACTTGTTTTTTTTTAAATCAAAGGCTTTGCTGCTTCCCCAAATCATCTTTGGAGCAGTTGACATGAAAGCAGTTATTTTTATCCACAGTGCTTGCTATTTAAGCTAAATTATCCAACAGTAATGAGATTGGTGACAGCAGATCTGTTCTTGGGGGTGGTGGTTGGGCTGAACATTTCAGATTAATGTTTTGCATAAGTGCCTGTGGGGTGCATGTTCCAAAGAGAAATGAGAGACCTTTGTCAGAAGCATTATATCAAAAAATCTCTACATAGGATTCTAATTGGACGGGGTATCACATCGGCATACAGTTGAAATGATATTAAACTGAATGCATTACATTAATTACTGTTAGGATTGAAAGCAATGCACAAAAATTGCTCCTGACAATAGCAAGGGAAGATGGACCCAGGTAATATCTTTCTATTACTGTGTGTTAGCCAATGCAGGTGCTCTCCAACATACATTCCGTTCTGAATGACCGGTCGTATCTCGGAAAGGAGGTATGCCGGGGAATTGCCCTACCTGTGATACTGAAGTAAAACGATCGATTTCCTTCCATTCTCTATCTCCGAATCCTTCTCATTCTCTCCCTTGTTGGCACCCTGCCAACTCTACTGGCCTCTAAAATCTGTCTGACCGTCAGAATATTGAGCAACAGAATCAGAAAAAAATGGACGCAAGGAGTTAAAATGCAGTGAAACATCTCAATGGGCAACCACCAAGGCTAGTTCGTGTGAGAGGTTGGCCACCAGCCAACGTGGTGGACACCAAGGCCAGATCTCATGAGGTTGGTCACCAGCCAACGTGGCGGACACCAAGGCCAGATCTCATGAGGTTGGTCACCACCCAACGTGGCGGACACCAAGGCCAGATCTCATGAGGTTGGTCACCAGCCAACATGGTGGTCACAATAAATGGACACGATTTTCACCATAATCGTGCATGTTTTATATTATTTTCTTTATTTTAAAAAAAAAATTGGTTGCATGTGCAGATGGATGCAAGATGTAGAGGTTGGAAGTCAGGGTGGGGGTAGGTACCTGTAATAATCTAAAACACTGTCTTCTTGTACACTTGCTCCAACAATGCTGTCAGCTACCACGCCATTAGCTTTCTTAATGACTCTGCTGTTTCTAAAAAAAATTTCAAAATTGTGTACTGGATGAATAGATCTTCCAAATGGATACAGCAGACCCCACCAACAACTCCATTCCCCAGTCACTCGATCTACCCCTCACTTGTAGCTGTCCGAAACTAAGCCAGATGATTCCGAGCTTGGGCATCTGATTGGATCACCTGATCAGAATGGACCCTTGATGTCCACCCTTATCTCATTAGCTGACTCTATCCCAGCCCCTGCCATCTGCTGCAGAAACCACTATTCATTACTTCAATTATCTTCCACCCCAGGCCAGACATTCCCTCAATGAGCTTCAGGTGATCCAAAATTCTATGGCCTGTCTCCTTCCAAGTTTTAACAAGCCATTGTTCAGTGAGTTATATTAACTCGTAATTTAAAAGCCCCTTTCACACTTGCCAGAGATCCCAGGAATTAATCACCAATTGGCCTTTAAAGTGGCAAATGTGAAAGCAAAATCAGCTCAACACTAGGGATTGATGGCCTCAACCCCTAGTACAATCCCTGGTGTCTGCAGATGCTGGCATTGCAATCAGGCAAGTGTGAAAGGGGCTTGTGTTTCACATACTCCTTTTTTTTCCTTGGTTCCCTTCTTCAGCTCTGTAACCTCAGTGGAAATTAATGCAAAAGGAGAGAAATTTGCTTCAGTAAAAGAGGTGACTTGTGTGACTATATCTGGTGCACTGTGTGTAAGATAGGTCTTCTGCTTTAAAAAAGGATGTTATGACATTGGATACAGTTCAGCATGGTTTATTAAACAAATGGGGTTGTTGCAATCAAGGAGAGGTTGGACATGTTATACAAAATATTTGAAAAGTGAGATGAGCTGATCCAGAGGGATCTTGACAATGTGGATGTTTTTTGGGTGGGATCTGGATAGAGAAGATCACCAAGATGAGACAGAGAAGAGGATAAAATATTTTCTCTCAGAGCCTTTGGAAACTCATCTTAAAAGAGCAACAGACAGAGTTTTGGAATGTTTTAAAGTGCACATAGATAGATGTTTGTTAGGCAATGGGGTGAAAGAGTACTGCAAGGTAGATGTGAATTTGGAGTAGATCGAAGCAGCCAAAATCGTATGAAGTGGTGGGACAGAGTGATCTACTCCAGCTGTGAATTTAGATGCTTGTGTGTCTTTTTTAGAATTTTCCCAAATTAACCATGGTTCTGGATGTGGAACATGAATCACCTAAAAACAGATTTTTATTTATTGCAGGGTCGAATCCAATTGCATATAATGAACTTTATTGCACAAACCTGCCTCTGTTATTCCAATAATGTACCATTTAAACATCAGCATATTCTGGCATCACACAAAATCCAGCTGAATTAGATTTGCCTTTCAAGGAATACTATTTCCCATTTTCTTTTAACACCTACCTCCTCAGTATCTCTGCCAAATAGTTGTTTTGCAAATCAAACGAAAAGCTAAAATACAGAAAAACCTGCATTGCCTTATTGAGTTAAAGGTGGTTTTGAAGTCACTCCAAGTCTGTTGTAGAAGCATTTTATACTTATGCCACATTGATTAGAGGTGAGAGGGGTAAGAGTTATAGGTCATCTGGTGGGCAACCTTTTCTCAGAGGATGGTGGGTATACAGAACAAGTTGTGGAGGAAGCAGTTGAAACGGGTACTTAGGCAAAAGGATATTTAGGCAAGTCCATGGAGAGGGAATGTTTGGAGGGGAACAGGCCAAATGAAGGCAGACTATGGCCTTGTGTGCTGCTAAACTGAAGCCGCTTGACAATTGGAGGAAAAACACCTTGTATTCTCCAACCAGATGGTATAAACAACAACTTCTTTCCCTATACAGCCATTCCCCGATATGCGTCTGAGTTCTGTTCTGACTGACCGGTCGGATCTCAAAATGGACATGAGTCGGATGCAGGTTAGCATGGCATGTAGAGATCATACACCTGGACAGCATTCTTTGACGTTTAATACAATAATGGCTTAATCTCCAGCATGAAAATTCATTGGATTCACTTGAATAACGTGCGCTTACCAAATAGCGATTGAGACCGAGAACTGAGAGAGATACTGTGATGTACACAATACCGGGGATATTGTCTGATGGTCACTATTGTTCACACACAGCTGTTAGCATTGGTGGACATACGACCAAGCATAATTTTTATATTTTTAATTTTTTTTTAAATTTCTATTTTTTGGTCATGTGTACAGATGGTCGTAAGTCGCAAGGTTGTAAGTTGGGGAGAGGCTGTACCTGTCTCCTTTCCTCTACTTCCCTCCCCCTTTCCCTTCCTTCTCCTACCCTCAACCCTGTCCCCAGCACTTCTCTGCTTTATTCCCCTTCCTCCTTCCCACCTGTATCACCTATGACATCTTGCCTGTTAGCCCCTTCCCACTCACCCCCCAACTTTCTATTCAGGTACCTGACAAAGGGGCCAGGCCTGAAGCTTTGGTTACCCTTTACTTGCTCTGGATGCTGCATGGCCTGCTGAGTTTCTCGAGCATGTTTATGCATTGCACTTGCTCAGGTGGACAACTTGGTTGGTGTGGATGAGTTGGACTGAAGGGCCTATGTAACTCTGACTTGATGACGAGACGGATTCTGTTTGTCCAATCCGGATTGCCCTTGGAGATGTTTTTGACTGAATCACTGCTGGGTATTAAGCCATCTTCAGGCTATATATGGAGAAAGGCACACGTTTCGCAGTCACGAATATCAAAAGAAATGGGAGCAGGAGTTGGCCACCTGGCATGTCAGGCCTGCACCACCATTCAGTTAGGTCATGGTCCCATAATCCTTTATTCCCCTGCCATTCTAAAATCTATCAATCTGCGCATTAAATTGTTTCATGAGGTTGCCTCTCCTGCTTCGTTGGGCAGAGTATTCCGAGAGACCAGAAATGTTTCATTTCAAAATGTATTCCATTATCAGGGTGGAGATGAGAACTCCAGGTCCATGGATGAGATTTCAGGTGACTTGTAATTTAACCACTTTGCTGTCATTACAAGCGTGCAGAGTGCTGTAATTAAATTACTGCCCTTGTAATCCAGAGGCACGCGGACTGATCCAGAAATATTCATTATTCTTGGAGCAAGTGTCTCCTGACAACCCTGCTGGTACGTAGCCCCCCAATCTCGAGAGGCAGAGATTGTGGTGCTCCCCTCGATCGATTTTAGATGGAGAAAAAATCTAATATGTAAAAGCTGTGTCAATTATGATGTTCATGAAACCCGAGCTTGTCCGAGCCCTCAGCATATTATGGGAAGACATGGATTGCAGTTGTCTTGTGGGCATATATGGGTCAAATTCTCCAAAATTTATTATTGAATTTTGTAAACTTCAGTAAATTCACAGAAGGCTGGAGGCTTTTTCTTTCTCGGTGAGACAGGATGTTTAAATTAGAAAGGTTTTTTTTAAAAAAAAAATACAACATTTCAGAACATTTATATCATCTGCTTAATTATGACTGGGAAATGTTTAACCTTGGAATCTGTACTTCTCTCTGTGCATTGAAGGCCCTTGCTCCAATCCAGAGGGATGATCAGTTTAAGAAGCCAGCAAGGGAACTGGCACCATGAGGGGGTTAGTTAATAATCGTGTCATTTCAGAGGAATTTAAAAAAAAAAGCAACACAGTTGAATTCTTCATTATGATAGAAAACGAGGTTTCAATATGACACTCTGGTCTTAATTTGAACTATGCAGAGTGAGTGTTGATAAACTGGAGAGCTTCCTTGAAAGATGTGGTGATGGATTGCGTTTCTGGAAGAACATCAACAGTTCCTTAAGGAAGAGCGGCCCAACTGAGAATGATCGTGTATCCAAGGTGGAGTGGGAGAAGGCTGCCAATGACTCTGGGTGGATGTGCACACGTAGCCGGAAGTTACCAGGAGGCTTTTCTGCCATCCCAGAGTCCTGGACTATCAAATGCAACATTGATCGTGCTGTTTGAGAGTGCAGCGAAGCTTTCCCAGACTGATTTCAGGGAGATTCCAGTGATAGCTCAAGATCAGGTTTATTGTCATGTGGCATAAGTTACAGTGAGAGTTTATAAGGCTAAGAGGAGAACACATTGAAACGTGCAGAATTTTGACAGGACCCGATGGTTTGGATGCAAGAAGGATGTTTGCCCTGGCTAGCTGTGGGTGGCAGCAGGAGAATAGATTCAGGAATCCCGCTCATACACGAGGCAAAGCATCCAGAACAGAGTTGAGGAGAAATTTCTTCATTCAGATGATGTTGAATCTGTGGAGTTCTCTTCCACATAAAGCAGTGGATGTCAAGAAGCTGAAAACAGTAAAGCCCCGAGTATCTGGCACTAGATGCTGAATAAAGCGTATTTTCTGGTTGCTTGAGACTTGCTCTCACAATGACGAAGACCTGGATTAAGAACAAACCGTTTGAAAGTCGAAAATACTACACACTTGAAGTATTTTACTTCATTTTCAGTCACATTCTTTGAAAATATTTAACTGTCCAACAGGGAGTGGTATCAAACAGCTCTTCAACCTGGGTGATGCCATTTTAGTTAAACACACTTTATTCAAATAGCTACTGGAAGCAAAGCCCGACCAAGGCCTTCCACTTGCTGAATGCACTGGACAACGAAGATTTTGCTTCCTGAACACTTTTGGGTGTATTTTATAGATTTTGGGCTACTGATCATGAAAATCCCCTTAACATTTTCCTATCACGTACAGTTATTTTAGATAGAACCTATTTTTGTGATTTCCTGTCATGATTAAAGTCTACTTCAAGTGTTCAAAACCACGAAGTGCAACATGTCGTTGAAAATTCATTCTCTGTATTCACACTTGGACTTATCTGCAATCCGTGACAAACGTGGACATCACAACCGTGGAAAAGCGGTATCTGGGAACTGAGATCCATCAATGCAGGGTGACTATTGTTGGATATTGACGAGAGAGGCATTAGATGCAGAGTACAAACAAAGATCAGCGGCAAAACATTTTTAGGTCAGTTGAACGAATGCAACGTGTCAGCGTCATGATGTGATTAAACAAGGTAAATTCAATAAAATTTAATGTTTCTCCAAATTCACATGTGATGCAGCAAATCTGAAATTATCTTTAGTTTTGCTCAAAGTTTTCTGTCATAATCCCTAAATAATCTTCAATCTCTCCACTAAAGCGTTATTGCCGTGTTATGGAGGGTGGTCATTTCTGTTCCTCCTGACGTCCACGACCATCTCCTTCATCTTACCCATGTTAAGACTCGGGTTGTTACTTTCACACTATTTCATGAGATTTTCCACCTCTTCTCTGTAGAGTAACTCATCATTGTTGCTGATGAGGCCGATGACTGTTGTGTCCTCCTTTGGAATGGCTATCCTGAGATGCAACTTAACCTGACTTGGTTCTAGACTCAATCTCTGGCACCTTGCATGCCATGTGAAGCAGATATTGGATCTCAACCAATTTGTGAGAACAGTCAAATTTGCAAAGAATGCTCCATATTCCCTCTTGAATGATGAATCAAAGGCATAGTGAGGTCAAAATAGGCATGTGTTAACGTTGTTTGCCATGGTAGTGGGCATCTACGACAAGAGGACACAACTTCAGGATGAAAAGGTGTCAATTTAAGAGAGATCCGGAAAAATTTCTTTTGTCAAAGGGTCGTGAGCCCGTGGAACTTGTTGCCACAGGCAGCTGTGGAAGCAAGGTCATTGGGTGTATTTAAGACAGAGGTTGGCATTTGATTAGTCGGGGCATCAAGGGTTATGGGGATAAGGCCAGGAAGAGGGGCTGAGTGCCAGGATAGATCAGAGCAGACTGAATGGGCCAACTTATGCTCCTTGATCTTGTGATCATGCTTAAAGCTTGACGTTGCTCCCTGTAATATCTCTTGCACTCGAATGTGTGGTGAAGATCATGTCCTTTGTTACACTGTAATTTAGGAAGCAGTTCTTCAGCTACCTGAAGAAGGTGGTTGAGGAGGACTTCGATGACACATATGCCTGTAGCAAATTGTGTTGAGATTCCTCTGTAGTTGCCTCAGCTGAATAGGTCTCCTTTCTTGATAGTAATCAGCATGACACAGGGTGCCTGAAGTTACAAGTTTCCTTTCAAATAGGTTTTTGATCTTTAATAGGAATTCTGAGTGCTCCTGAGGACTTTTGTCTTTCATTTGGCTTGTGGATTGTGAACATGTCTCGGGAGTCAGGATGGCAGTGAGATTGAGCCAAACAATTCTGTGTGGGATGGTGATCACACCACTGATGACCCTCTCTATCTAGCTTGCACTGACACACTTGCTAATAGATTCGCCTGCAGTGTTGGCTCACAGCAGGGTTGGCTTTGCGAGTCTAAGCCAGATAGCTATGTCAACACTGACAAACCCCCACATTGTAAATCCTGCTTTCCAAACCTCAGCATTCTGATTAAATATTATGTCCGTGTAATTATTCTCAAAATAAACAGTATTGTGCTGTTCGTAATAATGGTGAGGTTTATGCAGTCAATGGCCTACATAGTGACATATATCTTGTCATTTAGCTTGGTGATTGTGGTGCACTGCAGCGCGAACAAACTATGAAAGGCTGTACTACAGGCTTTAATTAGCTTACAACTTCCACACCAGGTTCTGTGTCCTTTCTGGCTCTGTGTGCTCTGCTCCTGCCCAAGGGCTGGCGTGAGCCTTTATGTGGGGACGGTGATTGGCAGGGAGTAGGCAGAGCCAGTCTCCCAGGTTACCTCCCTGCTGGTACAATGGGTTTCCCCTGCAGTGAGCAGTGCAGGAGTGTGGATAGGCTCAGGCAGTCACCGACAGTCCGGTGGTTTTATCGCCACATTGTGCTGAAAATCCCCGGTATCCAGCACCTACGGGAAGAGTGGATGAATTTTCTGGATGCCTGAGACCTACTGTTACTAATCAATACACATACATTTAGAATAAACAGTTTAAAAGACAGTGCAAAATGCAAGGTCATTTGAAAAAACAATCATATGGTAGTCCTTAATTATGTAAGTTCACTTTAATCAGCTAATTCCCATAACTTGGAAAATTTGAATTTGAACTCCAAGCACTGGCATTATAACAGTGTTGGGCTAACTGTGTCACCTTCATAATTAAACCCCCCCCCCGCAAAAAAGTTTACAGATAAAGTCTTACTAATATACTTCGTACTCATGAAGATAAAGATTCTTACCAAGCAGGGATAGGGAGACACTTTGGGAGAGTTTCCCAGCGGCGAGTGGCATTGGCCAGCTCTTCATCCTGGGTACTGCCATTTTATTCAAACACAACTTTATTCAAACAGCAGCTAAGGGTGGGCACAGGTGGAGGGGGTGTTCCACTGGTGAAACATTTGCTCCCACCTTCAA